>NW_027206325.1:498799-512879 GCF_024711535.1 Dipodomys merriami | reverse complement strand
GGAAGGAAGGAAGGAAGGAAGGAAGGAAGGAGGGAAGGAAGGAAGGAGGGAAGGAAGGAGGGAAGGAAGGAAGGAAGGAAGGAGGGAAGGAAGGAAGGAAGGAAGGAAGGAAGGAAGGAAGGAAGGAAGGAAGGAAGGAGGGAAGGAAGGAAGGAGGGAAGGAAGGAGGGAAGGAAGGAAGGAAGGAAGGAGGGAAGGAAGGAAGGAAGGAAGGAAGGAAGGAAGGAAGGAAGGAAGGAAGGAAGGAAGGAGGGAAGGAAGGAAGGAGGGAAGGAAGGAGGGAAGGAAGGAGGGAAGGAAGGAAGGAAGGAAGGAGGGAAAGAGGGACGGAATCCCTGAACATACACACACACGTGTGATAAGAAACACATGTGATATGTCACATGTACCTATAGATCCCTGGGACGTCCAGGAATGTTCTGGAAAGTTCCAGAACGTTCTTTCTGCCCAGGAACGTTCTTCTTCTCGATGATGACGACTGTGTGAAGGACATTGATGGACACGTCTGTCTGTCTGTCTGTCTGTCTGTCTGTCTGTCTGTCTCAGTGCCTTGAACCCTGTAGAGAACCCCAAGACCTGGAGGACAGTCAGTGCGTCAGTTACTGTGAGGTACATGGATGGGGGGGAAGAGGGGGGACGGGGGGGGACCCCTGATGATCAATAACGGTTATGGGAGCTGTAACGGCCGTTATTCCCTCCCTCCTTCCCTCCTTCCTTCCTTCCCCTCAATCCTTCCCCTCAATCCTTCCCTCCTTCCTTCCCTCCTTCCTTCCTTCCTTCCTTCCCTCCTTCCTTCCTTCCTTCCTTCCTTACCTCCTTCCTTCCTTCCCTCCTTCCTTCCTCCTTCCTTCCTTCCTTCCTTCCTTCCCTCCTTCCTTCCTTCCTTCCTTCCTTCCTTCCTTCCCTCTTTCCCTCCCTCCTTCCTTCCTTCCTTCCCTCCTTCCTTCCTTCCTTCCTTCCCTCCTTCCCTCCTTCCCTCCTTCCTTCCTTCCTTCCTTCCTTCCTTTCCTCCTTCCTTCCCTCCTTCCCTCCTTCCTTCCTTCCTTCCCTCTTTCCCTCCTTCCTTCCTTCCCTCCTTCCTTCCTTCCCTCCTTCCTTCCCTCCTTCCTTCCCTCCTTCCTTCCTTCCTTCCCTCCTTCCCTCCTTCCTTCCTTCCTTCCTTCCTTCCTTCCTTCCCTCCTTCCTTCCTTCCCTCCTTCCCTCCTTCCTTCCCCTCAATCCTTCCCTCCTTCCTTCCTTCCTTCCATCCTTCCTTCCCTCATTCCCTCCTTCCTTCCTTCCTTCCTTCCTTCCCCCCTTCCCTCCTTCCTTCCTTCCCTCCTTCCTTCCTTCCTTCCTTCCTTCCTTCCTTCCTTCCTTCCTTCCCTCCTTCCCCCCTTCCCTCCTTCCTTCCTTCCTTCCTTCCCTCCTTCCTTCCTTCCTTCCTTCCTTCCTTCCTTCCTTCCTTCCCTCCTTCCTTCCTTGACCTTGGAAATTGTTATTGATTTATAATTTGATTTCATACCTAATATTGATTTTATCATGTTTCTAACTTTGATTCATTTTCCCCTCTTCTCTTTGTTTGTCCTCCCCTCCCTCTGTCTGTCTGTCTGTCTGTGTCTCTGTCTCTGTCTGTCTGTGTCTCTGTCTGTCTGTCTGTGTCTGTCTGTGTCTGTCTGTGTCTGTCTGTCTGTGTCTGTCTGTCTGTGTCTGTCTCTGTATGTCTGTGTCTGTTTGTCTGTGTCTGTCTGTCTGTGTCTGTCTGTCTCTGTCTGTCTGTCTGTCTGTTTGTCTGTTTGTCTGTGTCTGTCGGTGTGTGTCCATGCCTTTCTATCTGTGTCTACCTGTGTCCCTCTGTCCATGTGTCTGTCTGTCTGTCTGTCCCTGTGTCTCTCTGGATCCTTTGGTCTGTGTGTCTGTGTCTGTGTCTCTCTGTCTGTCTCTGTGTGTCTGTCTGTGTGTCTGTGTCTGTGTCTGTCTGTCTGTGTCCCTCTGTCCATGTGTCTGTGTCCCTCTGTCTGTCTGTGTCTGTCTGTGGGTTTCTGTATCTGTCTGTCTGTCTGTCTGTGTCTGTCTCTGTGTCTGTCTGGGTCCATCTGTCTGTGTCTGTGTCTATGTCCCTCTGTCTATCTGTTTCTGTCTGTCTGTGCCTGTGTATGTCCCTGTGTCCATGTGTCTGTCTGTCTGTCTGCCTCTGTTTGTGTCCATCCGTGTCCATCTGTCTGTCCTTCTGTCCCTCCCTCTTTGTCCGTCTGTCTGTCCATGTGCATCCATCCATCCGTCTGTCCATCTGTCTGTCCATCTGTCTGTGTCTGTCTGTCCATGTCTGACTGTTTCTGTGTCTCTCTGTCCCTGTGTCTGTTTGTCCTTGTCCGTCTGTCTGTGTCCGTCCGTCCGTGTCCATCTGTCTGTCTATCTGTTCGTCTTTGTCCATCTGTCTGCATCTGTCCCTCCTTCTGTCCATCTGTCTGTTTGTGTCTCTGTGTCTGTCTGGGTCCATCTGTCCGTCCGTCTGTCCATCTGTGTGTCTGTGTCTGTCCGTGTCCATCTGTCTGTGTCTGTCTGTCCATGTCTGACTGTCTGTTTCTTTCTGTGTCTGTTTGTCCCTGTCCGTTTGTCCGTCTATGGCCGTCTGTCTGTCTGTGTCTGTCTCTGTGTGTCTGTGTGTCTGTATGTCCATCTGTCTGCCCGTCCATGTCCGTCTGTCTTTCTCTGTGTGTGTGTCTGTGTCCATGTGTCTGTCTGTCTGTCCTTCCCTTTGTCTGTCCGTACGTCTGTCCCTCCGTGTCCATCTGTCTCTCTGTGTCCGTCTGTCCATCCGTGTCTGTCCATCCGTTCATGTCTGTCTGTCCATCCGTCTGTGTCCCTGTCTGTCTGTCCGTGTCTGTCTGTCCTTCCCTCTGTCCGTCCGTCTGTGTCCGTCTGTCTGTGTGTGTCTGTCTGTGTCTGTCTGTCTGTCCGTCCATGTCTGTCTGTCCGTCTGTCTGTGTGTGTGTGTCTGTCTGTCCGTCTGTCCATCCGTGTCCGTCTGTCCGTCTGTCCGTCCGTGTGTGTCCGTCTATCCGTCTGTCCGTCTGTCTGTCCGTGTCCATCTGTGTCCATCTGTCCGTCTGTCCGTCCGTGTCCATCTGTCCATCTGTCCGTCTGTCTGTCTGTCCTTCTCAATCTGTCCGTCTGTCTGTCCGTGTCCATCCGTCTGTCCATCTGTCCATCTGTCCATCCGTGTCCGTCTGTCCGTCCGTGTCCGTCTGTCCGTCTGTGTGTGTCCGTCTGTCCGTCTGTCCGTCCGTGTCCGTCTGTCCGTCTGTCCATCCGTGTGTGTCCGTCTGTCCGTCTGTCTGTCCGTGTCCATCCGTCTGTCCATCTGTCCATCTGTCCGTCCGTGTCCGTCTGTCCGTGTGTGTGTCCGTCTGTCCGTCTGTCCGTCCGTGTCCGTCTGTCCGTCTGTCCATCCGTGTGTGTCCGTCTGTCCGTCCGTGTCCATCTGTCCGTCTGTCCGTCCGTGTCCGTCTGTCCGTCTGTCCGTCCGTGTCCGTCTGTCCATCCGTGTGTGTCCGTCTGTCCGTCTGTCCGTCCGTGTCCGTCTGTCCGTCTGTCCATCCGTGTGTGTCCATCTGTCCGTCCGTCCGTCCGTGTCCGTCTGTCTGTCCGTCCGTCCGTCCATGTCCATCTGTCCGTCTGTCCGTCCGTGTCCGTGTGTCTGTCCGTCTGTCCGTCTGTCCATCCGTCCGTGTCCGTCTGTCCGTCTGTCCGTCCGTGTCCGTCTGTCCGTCTGTCCGTCTGTCTGTCCGTGTCTGTCTGTCCGTGTCCATCTGTCCATCTGTCCGTCTGTCTGTCTGTCCTTGTCAATCTGTCCTTCTGTCTGTCCTTCCGTGTGTCCATCTGTCCATCCGTGTCCGTGTGTCTGTCCTTGTCCATCTGTCCGTCTGTCCGTCTGTCCGTGTCCCTCCCTCCGTCCGTCCGTCCCTCCGTCCCTCCGTCCGTCGGTGCAGGCGCGCTTCCCCGGCCGGGCCGGGTCGTGCGCGGGCAGCTGCGCGTTCGTGGCGCGGGCGCGGGCGGTGAAGCCGGGCTCCTGCCCCGGCCCGGCCCGGGCGCGCGGGTTCGCGGCCGCCTGCGTGCACAGCTGCGCGGCCGACGGCGACTGCGCGGGCGCCCGCAAGTGCTGCGACAACGGCTGCGGACGCACCTGCCAGGGCCCGCGCGCGCGCCTGCGAGGTGAGCGGGGAGGCGGGGGAGGATCGATCCGGGATCGATGACCGATCGCGTATCGGTGATCGATCAGATCGATCATTGATTGATTTATACCCAGTGATGGGTGATTGATCTGTGATCGATGTGTTGGTTATTGATTTATCGGGTATCGATCGGTTATCGATTATCGATCAGTTACCGATTATTGATTGATTTATACCCAGTGATGGGTGATTGAGCTGTGATCGATGTGTTGGTTATTGATCCATCGATTATCGATCGGTTATCGATTATCGATCAGGAATCGATGAGTGATTGATTTATAGCCAGTGATGGGTGATTGAGCTGTGATCGATGTGTTGGTTATTGATCCATCGGGTATCGATCGGTTATCGATTATCGATCAGTGATCGATTATTGATTGATTTATAGCCAGTGATGGGTTATTGAGCTGTGATCGATGTATACGTTATTGATCCATCGGTTATCGATTATCGATCAGTGATCGATGAGTGATAGATTTACTGGCCAGTGATGGGTTATTGATCTGTGATCGATGTATAGGTTATTGATCCATCGATTATCGATCAGTTATCGATTAGTGATCGATTAGTGATTGATTTATAGCCAGTGATGGGTGATTCATCTGTGATCGATGTATAGGTTATTGATCCGTCGGGTATCGATCGGTTATCGATTATCGATCAGTTATCGATTATTGATTGATTTACTAGCCAGTGATGGGTTATTGAGCTGTGATCGATGTATAGGTTATTGATCCATCGGGTATCGATTATCGATCAGTGATCGATTATTGATTGATTTATAGCCAGTGATGGGTGATTGAGCTGTGATCGATGTGTTGATTATTGATCCGTCGGGTATCGATCGGTTATCGATTATCGATCAGAGATCGATTATTGATTGATTTATAGCCAGTGATGGGTGATTGATCTGTGATCGATGTGTTGGTTATTGATCCATCGATTATCGATCAGTTATCGATGAGTGATAGATTTACTTGCCAATGGCGGGTGATCGACCTGTGATCGATGTATAGGTTATTGATCCATCGATTATCGATCAGTTATCGATGAGTGATAGATTTACTGGCCAGTGGCGGGTTATTGATCTGTGATCGATGTATAGGTTATTGATCCATCGGTTATCGATTATCGATCAGTGATCGATTAGTGATAGATTCACTGGCCAGTGGCGGGTTATGGACCTGTGATCGATGTATAGGTTATTGATCCATCGGTTATCGATTATCGATCAGTTATCGATGAGTGATGGATTTACTGGCCAGTAATGGATGATTAATCTGTGAACGATGTATAGGTTATTGATCCATCGGGTATCGATAGGTTATCGATTATCGATCAGTGATCGATTAGTGATAGATTTACTGGCCAGTGATGGGTTATTGATCTGTGATCGATGTATAGGTTATTGATCTATCGGGTTTCCATCGGTTATCGATCAGTGATAGATTTACGGGCCAGTAATGGGTTATTGATCTATGACCGATATATAGGTTATTGATCCATCGGGTATCGATCGGTTATCGATTATCGATCAGTTATCGATGAGTAATGAATTTGCCAGTGGCGGGTGATTGGTCTGTGATCGATGTATAGGTTATTGATCCATCGGGTATCGATTATCGATCACTTATTGATGAGTGATGGATTTACTGGCCACTGATGGGTTATTGGTCTGTGATCAATGTATAGGTTATTGATCTATCGGGTATCGATCGGTGATCGATTCGTGATCGGTTTGAGTCATTGATGACTTACCGATTACTTGATCGATCAGGAATCGATTATCGATCAGTTATCGATTAGTGATTGATTTATAGGCCAGTGGCGGGTTATGGACCTGTGATCGATGTATAGGTTATTGATCTATCGGGTATCGATGGGTGATCGATTCGTGATCGGTTTATGAGTCATTGATGACTTACCGATTACTTGATCGATCAGGTATCGATTATCGATCACGTATCGATTAGTGATTGATTTATTGCCAGTGATAGGTTATTGACCTGTGATCGATGTATAGGTTATTGATCCATCAGGTATCGATCGGTGATCGATTCGTGATCGGTTTATGAGTCATTGATGACTTACCGATTACTTGATCGGTCAAGTATCGATTATCGATCACGTATCGATTAGTGATTGATTTATTGCCAGTGACAGGTTATTGACCTGTGATCGATGTATAGGTTATTGATCCATCGGGTATCGATCGGTGATCGATTCGTGATCGGTTTATGAGTCATTGATGACTTACCGATTACTTGATCGGTCAAGTATCGATTATCGATCACGTATCGATTAGTGATTGATTTATTGCCAGTGACAGATTATTGACCTGTGATCGATGTATAGATTATTGATCTATCGGGTATCGATCAGTGATCAATTCGTGATCGGTTCATGAGTCATTGATGACTTACCGATTACTTGATCGATCAGGTATCGATTATCGATCAGTGATCGATTAGTGATTGATTTATGAGTCATTGGTGACTTACCGACTAATTGATGTATCAGGTATCGATTGTCGATCAGTTATCGATTAGTGATTGATTTATTGGCCCGCGATGGGTTACTGATCTGTGATCGATGTATGGGTGACTGATCTCTCAGGGAATCGATTGGTTATCGATTATCAATCGGTTATCGATCGATCGGGTATCTATTTATCGATTATCAATTAGTTATCGATTTATTCATCATTGGCTCTTGCCAATCGCTTATTGATCGATTATCAATCGGATATCGATTTGTAGGTTATCGATTTATAGGTTATCGACCAGTTTTCGATTTATTCGTCATTGGCTATCGCATGATCGGTTATTTATCGATTATCGACTGGTTATCAATTATCGATTATTAGTCATTGGTTACTTGTCGATTTATTGATTATCGACCAATCGGGTATCAATTTATGGATGATCGATTAGTTATCGATTTATCCGTCATTAGTTATTGCGTTATCGGTTACTGATCGATTATCGATTGGTGATAGATTTATCTGGTATCGAATGATGATCGAGTGATCGGTTATCGATTTATCGATTATCAATGATCAATTTGGTCATCATTGGCTATTGCATTATGGGATATTTATCTGTTATCGATCGGTTATCGACTTATCGGGTATCTATTTATAGGTTATCGATTGTTATTGATTTATCCGTCACTGGCTATCGCATTAGCGGTTAATTGATTATCGATTGGTGATCGATTATCGATCAGTTATCGATCGGATATCGATTTCTGATTGATAATCGATGCCTCGCCCGCTGCTCCCCAGGCGTCCCCACGAGGCCCAGGCAGGAGCTGAGGTTCCGCGAGTTCGAGTCCGGGCGGCTGGAGCTGCGCTGGTCGTCCAGGTCCAACGCGTCCCTCGAACCCGTGGTCTACGTGGTGCAGCGTCGCTGGAACCGCGGGATCCACCCCAGCGAGGACGAGGCCACGCCGTGGCGGACGGTCACCCAGGTGAGACCCCGAAAACCCCGGGGGGGAAATCCAAGATGGCGGCCTGGGCTTCCTCATTTCACCCAGAACCCGACTCCCGCCATCCACGACCATTGGGAGACCCATTGCTCACATCCAACATGGCGCCCTGGACCTCTTCATTTCGTACAAACTAGTCTCCCAAGCCTGGAAAACCCATTGTTCAAATCCAAGATGGCGCCCTGGACCTCTTGATTTCACCCAAACTGCACTCCCGCCATCCACGACCATTGGGAGACCCATTGCTCACATCCAACTTGGCGCCCTGGACCTCTTCATTTCGTACAAACTAGTCTCCCAAGCCTGGAAAACCCATTGTTCAAATCCAAGATGGCGCCCTGGACCTCTTGATTTCACCCAAACTGGACTCCCGCCATCCACGACCATTGGGAGACCCATTGCTCACATCCAACATGGCGCCCTGGACCTCTTCATTTCGTACAAACTAGTCTCCCAAGCCTGGAAAACCCATTGTTCATATCCAAGATGGCGCCCTGGACCTCTTGATTTCACCCAAACTGGACTCCCGCCATCCACGACCATTGGGAGACCCATTGCTCACATCCAACTTGGCGCCCTGGACCTGTTCCTTCCCCCCAAACTGGACTCCCAACCCTGGAAAGCCCATTGTTCAAATCCAAGATGGCGCCCCGGACTTCTTCACTCACCCACGACCATTGGGAGACCCATTGCTCACATCCAACATGGCTCCCTGGTCCTGTTCCTTCCCCCCAAACTGGACTCCCAACCCTGGAAAACCGTTTGTTCAAATCCAAGATGGCCCCTGGACCTCCTCATTTCACCCAGAACCCGACTCCCGCCATCCACGACCATTGGGAGACCCATTGCTCACATCCAACATGGCGCCCTGGACCTGTTCCTTCCCCCCAAACTGGTCTCCCAAGCCTGGAAAACCCATTGTTCAAATCCAATATGGCACCCTGGACTTCTTCACTCACCCACGACCATTGGAAGACCCATTGCTCACATCCAACATGGCGTCCTAGACCTGTTCCTTCCCCCCAAAGCGGATTCCCAACCCTGGAAAACCCATTGTACAAATCCAATATGGCGCCCTGGACTTCTTCACTCACCCACGACCATTGGGAGACCCAGTGCTCACATCCAACATGGCGCCCTGGACCTGTTCCTTCCCCCCAAACTGGTCTCCAAACCCTGGAAAACCCATTGTTCAAATCCAATATGGCGCCCTGGACTTCTTCACTTACCCACGACCATTGGGAGACCCATTGCTCACATCCAACATGGCGCCCTAGACCTGTTCCTTCCCCCCAAAGCGGAGTCCCAACCCTGGAAAACCCATTGTTCAAATCCAAGATGGCGCCCTGGACCTCCTCATTTCACCCAGAACCCGACTCCCGCCATCCACGACCATTGAAAGATCCATTGCTCACATCCAACATGGCGCCCTGGACCTGTTCCTTCCCCCCAAAGCGGATTCCCAACCCTGGAAAACCCATTGTACAAATCCAATATGGCGCCCTGGACTTCTTCACTCACCCACGACCATTGGGAGACCCATTGCTCACATCCAACATGGCTCCCTGGTCCTGTTCCTTCCCCCCAAACTGGACTCCCAACCCTGGAAAACCGTTTGTTCAAATCCAAGATGGCCCCTGGACCTCCTCATTTCACCCAGAACCCGACTCCCGCCATCCACGACCATTGGGAGACCCATTGCTCACATCCAACATGGCGCCCTGGACCTGTTCCTTCCCCCCAAACTGGTCTCCCAAGCCTGGAAAACCCATTGTTCAAATCCAAGATGGCGCCATGGACCTCCTCATTTCACCCAGAACCCGACTCCCGCCATCCACGACCGTTGGGAGACCCATTTGGTCACATCCAACATGGCGCCCTAGACCTGTTCCTTCCCCCCAAAGCGGATTCCCAACCCTGGAAAACCCATTGTTCAAATCAAATATGGCGCCCTGGACTTCTTCACTCACCCACGACCATTGGGAGACCCATTGCTCACATCCAAGATGGCACCCTGGACCTGTTCCTTCCCCCCAAACTGAACTCCCAACCCTGGAAAACCCATTGTTCAAATTCAAGATGGCGCCCTGGACCTCCTCATTTCACCCAGAACCCAACTCTCGTCATCCACGACCGTTGGGAGACCCATTGCTCACATCCAACATGGCACCCTGGACCTGTCCCTTCCCCCCAAAGCAGATTCCCAACCCTGGAAAACCCATTGTTCAAATCCAAGATGGCGCCCTGGACTTCTTCACTCACCGAAGACCATTGGGAGACCCATTGCTCACATCCAAGATGGCACCCTGGACCTGTTCCTTCCCCCCAAAGCGGATTCCCAACCCTGGAAAACCCATTGTTCAAATCCAATATGGCGCCCTGGACTTCTTCGCTCACCGAAGACCATTGGGAGACCCATTGCTCACATCCAACATGGCGCCCTGGACCTGTTCCTTCCCCCCAAACTGGTCTCCCAACCCTAGAAAACCCTTTGTTCAAATCCAAGATGGCGCCATGGACCTCCTCATTTCACCCAGAACCCGACTCCCGCCATCCACGACCATTGGGAGACCCATTGCTCACATCCAACATGGCGCCCTGGACCTGTCCCTTCCCCCCAAAGCAGATTCCCAACCCTGGAAAACCCATTGTTCAAATCCAAGATGGCGCCAGGCGGAAATCCACCTGTCAGCCATGGACACACTCTGTGTTTCCTTTTCCTTCCTTCATTTCCTCTTTAGTCTTTCATTTCCTTTCATTCCTTTTCCTCCCCGCAGACCACCGAGGAGCGCACCCAGCTGGACGACATCCGGGCCACTCGCTGGTACCAGTTCCGGGTCGCAGCTGTCAACGTGCACGGCACGCGGGGATTCACCGCCCCCAGCAAGCACTTCCGGTCCTCCCGAGGTCAGAGGGGTCGTGACCCTGGACAGGGGTGGGGGGGGAAGGAAGGAGGGAAGAAAGGAAGGAAGGAAGGAAGGAAGGAAGGAAGGAAGGAGGGAAGGTAGGAAGGAAGGAAGGAAGGAAGGAAGGAAGGAAGGAAGGAAGGAAGGAAGGAAAGAGGGAAGGAAGGAAGGAAGGAGGGAAGGAAGGAGGGAAGGAGGGAAGGAAGTAAGGAGGGAAGGAAGGAAGGAAGGAAGGAAGGAAGGAAGGAAGGAAGGAAGGAAGGAGGGAAGGTAGGAAGGAAGGAAGGAAGGAAGGAAGGAAGGAAGGAAGGAAGGAAGGAGGGAAGGAAGGAGGGAAGGAGGGAAGGAAGTAAGGAGGGAAGGAAGGAAGGAAGGAAGGAGGGAAGGAAGGAAGGAAGGAAGGAGGGAAGGAAGGAAGGAAGGAAAGAGGGAAGGAAGGAAGGAGGGAAGGAAGGAGGGAAGGAAGGAAGGAAGGAAGGAGGGAAGGAAGGAAGGAAGGAAAGAGGGAAGGAAGGAAGGAGGGAAGGAAGGAAAGAGGGAAGGAAGGAAGGAGGGAAGGAAGGAGGGAAGGATTGGAAGGAAGGAAGGAAGGGAGGGAAGGAAGGAAGGAAGGAAGGAAGGAGGGAGGGAAGGAAGGAAGGAAAGAGGGAAGGAAGGAAGGAAGGAGGGAAGGAAGGAAGGAAAGAGGGAAGGAGGGAAGGAAGGAAGGAAGGAGGGAAGGATTGGAAGGAAGGAAGGAAGGAAGGAAGGAAGGAAGGAAGGAGGGAAGGAAGGAAGGAAGGAGGGAAGGAAGGAGGGAGGGAAGGAAGGAAGGAAGGAGGGAAGGACTGAAGGGAAGGAGGGAAGGAAGGAAGGAGAGAAGGAAGGATGGATTGGAAGGAAGGAAGGAGGGGAGGAAGGGTGGATTGGAAGGAAGGAAGGAAGGATGCATTGGAAGGAAGGAAGGATGGATTGGAAAGAAGGAAGGAAGGAGGGAAGGATTGAAGGGAAGGAAGGAGGGAAGGATGGAGGAAGGGAAGGAAGGAAGAGAGGAATGATGGAAAGAAGGAAGGAGGGAAGGAAGGAAGGAAGGAGGGAAGGACTGAAGGGAAGGAGGGAAGGAAGGAAGGAGAGAAGGAAGGAAGGAAGGAAGGAGGGAAGGATTGAAGGGAAGGAGGGAAGGAAGGAAGGAGAGAAGGAAGGATGGATTGGAAGGAAGGAAGGAAGGATGGATTGGAAGGAAGGCAGGAAGGAAGGAGGGAAGGATTGAAGGGAAGGAGGGAAGGAAGGAAGGAGAGAAGGAAGGATGGATTGGAAGGAAGGAAGGAAGGATGGATTGGAAGGAAGGAAGGAGGGAAGGAAGGAAGGAAGGAAGGAGGGAAGGAGGGAAGGAAGGATTGAGGGGAAGGAAGGAAGGAGGGAAGGAAGGATGGATTGGAAGGAAGGAAGGAAGGAAAGAGGGAAGGAAGGAAGGAAGGAAGGAAGGAAGGAAAGAGGGAAGGAAAGAAGGAAGGAAGGAAGGAAAGAGGGAAGGAAGGAAGGAAGGAGGGAAGGAAGGAAGGAAGGGAAGGAAGGAAGGAAGGAAGGAGGGAAGGACTGAAGGGAAGGAGGGAAGGAAGGAAGGAGAGAAGGAAGGATGGATTGGAAGGAAGGAAGGAGGGGAGGAAGGGTGGATTGGAAGGAAGGAAGGAAGGATGCATTGGAAGGAAGGAAGGATGGATTGGAAAGAAGGAAGGAAGGAGGGAAGGATTGAAGGGAAGGAAGGAGGGAAGGATGGAGGAAGGGAAGGAAGGAAGAGAGGAATGATGGAAAGAAGGAAGGAGGGAAGGAAGGAAGGAAGGAGGGAAGGACTGAAGGGAAGGAGGGAAGGAAGGAAGGAGAGAAGGAAGGAAGGAAGGAAGGAGGGAAGGATTGAAGGGAAGGAAGGAAGGAAGGAAGGAGGGAAGGAGGGAAGGAAGGAGGGAAGGATTGAAGGGAAGGAAGGAGGGAAGGATGGAGGGAAGAAAGGAAGGAGGGAAGGAAGGAGGGTTGGATGGAGGGAAGGAAGGAAGAAAGGAGGGAAGGAAGGATTGGAAAGGAAGGAATGATGGAGGGAAGGGAGGAAGGGAAGAGTGGAAGGAAGGAAGAGAAGGAAGGAGGGAAAGAAGGAAGGAAGGAAGGAGTGCAGGCCAGCCCCTCCCCTTGGTGACCCCGTGGCTGACCCTTGACCCCCTCCTTCCTGCAGCCCCGTCCCCTCCCCCCGCCCCCTCTGATCTGCGCGTGGCCCACGTTGCGTGGAGTGACGATGGCAGCGTGGCCGTGACCCTGGCGTGGACACCGCCCCTTGACCCCGACCTCCCCGTCCACCACTACAAGGTCACCTGGAGCTGGACGGACGGCGGGACCCAGAGCAAGCGCAGGACAACCACTGAAGGGGTAAGTCGAGGCACGGGGAGGGGGGGACAGGACAGGTCCAGGAGGAGGAAGATGACGGGTGGGGTAAGTCAAGGAAGGAGGGAAGGAAGGAAAGAAGGAAGGAAGGAGGGAGGGAGGGAAGGAAGGAAGGAAGGAAGGAAGGAAGGAGGGAAGGAAGGAAGGAGGGAGGGAAGGAAGGAAGGAGGGAAGGAAGGAGGGAAGGAAGGAAGGAAGGAAGGAAGGAGGGAGGGAAGGAAGGAGGGAAGGAAGGAGGGAGGGAAGGAAGGAAGGAAGGAAGGAAGGAAGGAAGGAAGGAAGGAGGGAGGGAAGGAAGGAAGGAGGGAAGGAAGGAGGGAAGGAAGGAGGGAAGGAAGGAAGGAAGGAAGGAGGGAAGGAAGGAAAGAAGGAAGGAAGGAAGGAAGGAAGGAAGGAGGGAAGGAAGGAAGGATTGAGGGGAAGGAAGGAAGGAAGGAAGGAGGGAAGGAAGGAAAGAGGGAAGGAAGGAAGAAAGGAAGGAAGGAAGGAAGGAAGGAAGGATTGAGGGGAAGGAAGGAGGGACGGAGGGAAGGAAGGAAGGAGGGAGGGAAGGAAGGAAGGATTGAGGGGGAAGGAAGGAAGGAACGACGGAAGGAAGGAGGGAAGGAAGGAAGGAAGGAAGGACGGAAGGAGGAAGGGATTAGAGAGAAGGAAGGGAAGGAAGAAAGGATACAAGTAGTGAAGAAAGGTAGTAGGAAGGAAGGAAGGAGGGAAAGAGGGATGGAAGGGAGGGAAGCAAGGAAGATAAGAAGTAAGGAAGGAAGGAGAATTAGGGAAGGATTAAACAGAAGGAAGGATGGATGGATGGATGGGAGTAAAGGAAGGAAGGAGGGAAAGAAAGATGGAAGGGAGGGAGGGAAGGGAAGAAGAGAAGTAGGGAAGGAAGTAGGGAAAGATTGGAGGGTAGGAAGGAAGAATTGGAGGGAAGGAAGGGAGGATGGATGGATTGGAAAAAAGGAAGGAAAGGAGGGAAGGAAGAAGAGAAAGAAGAAAGAAGGTTGTAGGAAGGAAGGAAGGAGGGAAGGAGATGGAAGGAAGGAAGGAGAAAGGGAAAGAAGGAAG
>NW_027206325.1:483799-491299 GCF_024711535.1 Dipodomys merriami | reverse complement strand
ATGGATGGATGGATAGGTGCATGGATGGGTGGATGGATGGATGGATGGGTGGATGGATGGGTGGATGGATGGATGGATGGGTGGATGGATGGATGGATGGATGGATGATGGATGGGTGGATGGATGGATGGGTGGATGGGTGGATGGATGGGTGGATGGATGGGTGGGTGGATGGGTGAATTGATGAATGGATGGATTGATGGCTGGGTGGATGGATGGATGGGTGGATGGATGGATGGATGGATGGATCAGTGGATGGATGGATGGATGGATGGTTAGAAGGATGGATGGATGGGTGGATGGATGGATTGATGGAGGGATAGAGGGATGAGACCGTTTTCTGGGAGTCTTGCGTCTTGAACTCAGGGTGCCGTCTCCCAGCTCTCACTGAGCCAGGGCTTCATGTTCGCTTTTGGCTGATCCTCAGCAGACCTTTCCTGGTCCCTGGCTGGTTTCGAATCCGCGACCCTCTGGATCTCAGCCTGCTGAGTAGCTGGGATGAGAGGGGTGAGCCCCAGGCCTATAGCCTGGTCCTGGGTTCAAGGCCATTCAAAAACAATCCTTTCCCCCCCCCCCCCAATCCTAGACTCTGCGTTTCTGTGAGGAAAGTTGACCCCCGGCGTTGGTTGATGGCTTTGTGTGCCCTTTGACCTTGTAGGCTCCAAGGTCAGCAAGTACCAGGTGGAGTGGTCTCCCGAAATCTGCGCCCAAAACCAAACGGCCGGGCAGGGACCCTGGTACATCTCCACCCAGGTAAGGAAAACGTTGTTACTGTTTTGAATTGGATGGATGGGTGGATGGGTGGATGGATGGATGGATGGATGGATGGATGGATGGATGAGTGGATGGGTGGATGGATGGATGGGTGGATCGATGGATGGATGGGTGGATGGATGGATGGGTGGATGGATGGATGGATGGGTGGATGGATGGATGGATGGATGGGTGGATGGATGTCTGGATGGATGGATGGATGAGTGGATGGATGGATGGATGGATGGATGGGTGGGTGGATGGATGGATGGATGGATAGATGGGTGGGTGGATGGATGGATGGGTGGGTGGAAGGATGGGTGGATGGATGGATGGGTGGGTGGATGGATGGATGGATGGGTGGATGGATGGGTGGATGGATGGATGGGGGGATGGATGGATGGATAGATGTGTTGATGGATGGATGGGAGGATGGATGGATGGATGGGTGGGTGGATGGGTGGATGGGTGGATGGGTGGATGGATGGGTGGGTGGAACAATGGATGGGTGGATGGATGGATTTTTGAATGGATGGATGGTTGGATGGGTGCATGGATGGATGGATGGATGGATGGATGGAAGGATGGATGGATGGATGGATTTGTGGATGGATCGATGGATGGGTGGATGTCTGGGTGGGTGGATGGATGGATGGATGGATGGATGGGTGGATGGATGGAAGGATGAGTGGATGGGTGGATGGATGCCTGGTGGATGGAAGGATGGATGAATGGATGGATGGATGGATGGATGGGTGGATGGATGGATGGGTGGATGGATGGATGGATGATGGATGGATGGATGATGGATGGGTGGATGGATGGATGGATGGATTTGTGGATGGATGGATGGATGGATGGATAGACGTGTTGATGGATGGATGGGAGGATGGATGGATGGATGGATGGGTGGATGGATGGATGGGTGGATGGATGGGTGGATGGATAGATGGATGCATGGGTGGATGGATGGATGGGTTGGTGATTGAGTGGATGGATGGATGGATGGATGAGTGGGTGGATGGATGGATGGGTGGATGGATGGATTACTGGATGGATCGATGGATGGATGGATGGATGGGTGGATGGATGGAACAATGGATGGATGGATGGATGGATGGATGGATGAATGGATGGATGAGCTGGCTTTGAACCAGGATCCATGGGATCTCGGCCTCCTGAGCATCTGGTGTGACAGTCCCGACCCCCCCACCTCCGGCCTCGGGTCCCTCTTTCATTTCCATAGTGATGACCTGGTGATATGCACAGATATGCAAATCATATGCAAAATGCCCTACCCAGAAGGCTTTCTGGGCCAACCATGGGGGAGTCTTCCAGGCCGAGGCTCAACAGTTAGAAAGCCGTTGGATTTCCGAGGATTCTAGAGAATTCTAGAGGCTTCCTGTCCAGGGGCCCAGGGAGAATGGAAGGATCAGAATTGCTCCAACGGGTGGATCTAGAACCTTCCGTGTGTGTGTCTGTGTGCGTGCATATATTTATGACTACATGCATGTAGGTGACCACATGAATGTCATTATATTCATGTATGTGATTACATGCACGTGTTTGACTGTGCACATGTATGTGACCGTATGCATGCATGTAACTGTACATGTATGTGGCTATGCATGTATGACGATGTATACTTATCTGACTGCATGCGTGTATGTGACCATGTGCATGCGTGTGACTGTACATGTATGTCACCATGTGCATGTATGTGATTACATGCACGTGTTTGACTATGCACATGTATGTGACCGTATGCATGCATGTAACTGTACATGTATGTGGCTATGCATGTATGACGATGTATACTTATGTGACTGCATGCATGTATGTGACCATGTGCATGCGTGTGACTGTACATGTATGTGACCATATGCATGTATGTGATTACATGCACGTGTTTGACTATGCACATGTATGTGACCGTATGCATGCATGTAACTGTGCATGTATGTGACTATGCATATATGACGGTGTATACTTATGTGACTGCATGCATGTATGTGACCATGTGCATGTGTGTGACTGTACATGTATGTGACCGTATGCATGCATGTAACTGTACATGTATGTGGCTATGCATGTATGACGGTGTATACTTATGTGACTGCATGCATGTATGTGACCATGTGCATGTGTGTGATTACATGCACGTGTTTGACTGTGCACATGTATGTGACCGTATGCATGCATGTAACTGTACATGTATGTGGCTATGCATGTATGACGGTGTATACTTATGTGACTGCATGCATGTATGTGACCATGTGCATGTGTGTGATTACATGCACGTGTTTGACTGTGCACATGTATGTGACCGTATGCATGCATGTAACTGTACATGTATGTGGCTATGCATGTATGACGATGTATACTTATCTGACTGCATGCGTGTATGTGACCATGTGCATGCGTGTGACTGTACATGTATGTCACCATATGCATGTATGTGATTACATGCACGTGTTTGACTATGCACATGTATGTGACCGTATGCATGCATGTAACTGTACATGTATGTGACTATGCATGTATGATGATGTATACTTATCTGACTGCATGCATGTATGTGACCATGTGCATGTGTGTGACTGTACATGTATGTGATCGTATGAATGCATGTAACTGTACATGTATGTGACTATGCATGTATGACGATGTATACTTATGTGACTGCATGCGTGTATGTGACCATGTGCATGCGTGTGACTGTACATGTATGTGACCATGTGCATGTGTGTGATTACATGCACGTGTTTGATTATGCACATGTATGTGACCGTATGCATGCATGTAACTGTACATGTATGTGGCTATGCATGTATGACGGTGTATACTTATGTGACTGCATGCATGTATGTGACCATGTGCATGTGTGTGACTGTACATGTATGTGACCGTATGCATGCATGTAACTGTACATGTATGTGGCTATGCATGTATGACGGTGTATACTTATGTGACTGCATGCATGTATGTGACCATGTGCATGTGTGTGATTACATGCACGTGTTTGACTGTGCACATGTATGTGACCGTATGCATGCATGTAACTGTACATGTATGTGACTATGCATGTATGACGATGTATACTTATGCGACTGCATGCATGTATGTGACCATGTGCATGCGTGTGACTGTACATGTATGTCACCATATGCATGTGTGTGATTACATGCACGTGTTTGACGATGCACATGTATGTGATCGTATGAATGCATGGGACTGGGTCCATGTATGTGATCGTGTGCACGTGTGTGACTTGCACACGTCGGGGACACCGTGCACGCATGTACCGCACGCCGGGTCCGTGTGCGTGTGGACGCCGTGGAAGGTTCTGGATCAGCCGTGGGGGGGTCGGTCGTGATGTCACGTCTGGCCGGGTCAGGGGTCGGGGGTCGGGCGTGACTCGGTTTCTCTGTGTTGGGTGGGGACATCACCCAGAGGTCAGGGGTCAGGGGTCGGTCCTAGGTCAGAGGTCACAGGTCGGCCTGGGCTGCTGAATGGGCCTGTGTGGCTGACCTGGGCGCCTCTCTCTCCCCCCCTCCCTCCGTCTGTCCGTCCGTCCGTCTGTCTGTCTGTCCTGTCTGTCTGTCCATCTGTCTGTCTGCCTGTGACCCTGTCTGTCTGTCTGTCTCTGTCTGTCTGTCTGTCTCTGTCTGTCTGTCTCTCTCTCTTTTTCTCTGTCCTTCTCTCTACTTCTGTCTGTCTGTCTGTCTTGTCTGTCTGTCCCCATCTCTGTGCCTGTCTGTCTGTCTGTCTGTCCATCTGTCTGTCTGTCTGTCTGTCTTGTCTTTCCATCTGTCCATTCGTCTGTCCGTCTGTCCTGTCTGTCCTGTCTGTCCATCTGTCTGTCTGCCTGTGACCCTGTCTGTCTCTGTCTGTCTGTCTCTCTCTCTTTTTCTCTGTCCTTCTCTCTACTTCTGTCTGTCTGTCTGTCCGTCTGTCTTGTCTGTCTCTCCTGTCTTTCTGTCTGTCCCTCTGTCTGTCTGTGTCCCTGTCTGTCTGTCTCTCTTTTTCTCTGTCCTTCTCTCTACTTCTGTCTGTCCATCTGTCTGTCTGTCTGTCTTGTCTGTCCATCTGTCTGTCTGTCCATCTGTCTGTCCATCTGTCTGTCTGTCCATCTGTCTGTCTGTCTGTTTGTCCCCATCTCTGTGCCTGTCTGTCCATCTGTCTGTCCGTCTGTCTTGTCTGTCCATCTGTCTGTCCGTCTGTCCATCGGTCTTGTCTGTCCATCTGTCTTGTCTGTCCATCTGTCTGTCCGTCTGTCTGTCTGTCCATCTGTCTGTCTGTCCATCTGTCTGTCCGTCTGTCTTGTCTGTCCATCTGTCTGTCTGTCCATCTGTCTTGTCTGTCCATCTGTCTATCTGTCCATCTGTCTGTCCATCTGTCTTGTCTGTCCATCTGTCTGTCTGTCTGTCCATCTGTCTGTCCATCTGTCTGTCTGTCTGTCCATCTGTCTGTCCATCTGTCTGTCTGTCTGTCCATCTGTCTTGTCTGTCCATCTGTCTGTCTGTCCATCTGTCTGTCCATCTGTCTGTCCGTCTGTCCATCTGTCTTGTCTGTCCATCTGTCTGTCCATCTGTCTTGTCTGTCCGTCTGTCTGTCCATCTGTCTGTCTGTCCATCTGTCTGTCTTGTCTGTCCATCTGTCTGTCCGTCTGTCCGTCTGTCTTGTCTGTCCATCTGTCTGTCCGTCTGTCCATCTGTCTGTCTGTCCATCTGTCTGTCTGTCCATCTGTCTGTCCATCTGTCTGTCCGTCTGTCCGTCTGTCTTGTCTGTCCATCTGTCTGTCTGTCCATCTGTCTTGTCTGTCCATCTGTCTTTCTGTCCATCTGTCTGTCCATCTGTCTGTCCATCTGTCTGTCTGTCTGTCTGTCCCCATCTCTGTCCCTGTCTGTCTCTCTCCATTTCACTGTCTCTCTTGTCTTTCTGTCTGTCCATCTGTCCCTCTGTCTGTCCCTCTACTGTCTGTCTGTCTCTCTCTCTCTTTTTCTCTGTCCTTCTGTCTGTCCCCATCTCTCTGTCTGTCCCTCTGTCTGTGTCCCTGTCTGTCTGTCTCTCTTTTTCTCTGTCCTTCTCTCTACTTCTGTCTGTCTGTCTGTCTTGTCTGTCTGTCCCCATCTCTGTGCCTGTCTGTCTGTCTCTCTGTTCATCTGTCTGTCTGTCTGTCTGTCTGTCCCCATCTCTGTGCCTGTCTGTCTGTCTCTCTGTTCATCTGTCTGTCTGTCTGTCTGTCCATCTGTCTGTCTGTCTGTCTGTCTTGTCTGTCCGTCTTGTCTGTCCATCTGTCTGTCTGTCCATCTGTCTGTCCATCTGTCCATCCGTCTGTCCGTCTGTCTTGTCTGTCCATCTGTCTGTCTGTCTGTCCCCATCTCTGTCCTTGTCTGTCTGTCTGTGTCCCTGTCTTCTGTCTCTCTCCATTTCACTGTCTCTCTGTCTGTCTGTCTGTCTGTCTCTCTGTCCATCTGTCCCTCTGTCTGTCCCTCTACTGTCTGTCTGTCCGACTGTCTCTTTTTCTCTGTCCTTCTGTCTGTCCCATCTGTCTCTCTGTCTATCCCTCTGTCTGTCTCTTTCTGTCTGTCTGTATCCCTGTCTGTCTGTCTGTCTCTCTGTCCTTCTGTCTGTCTCTCTCTCTCTGTCCATCTGTCTCTCTCTGTCCTTCTGTCTGTCTCTCGCTGTCTGTCTCTCTCTCCTTCTGTCTGTCTGTCTCTCCTCTTTCTCTGTCTCTCTGTCTCTGTCTGTCTCTCTCCTCTGTCCTTCTGTCTCTCTTTCTCGCTCTGTCTGTCTATCTGGCTCTCTCTCTCCTCTCTCTCCTTCTGTCTGTCCGTCTGTCTGTCTGTCTCTCCTCTCTTTGTCTGTCTGTGTATCCCCATCTGTCTGCCTTTCTGTCTATCTGTGTCCCTGTGTGTCTGTCTGTGTCTCTTTTTGTCTGTCCTTCTGTCTGTCTGTCTCTCCTCTCTATCTGTATTGCTCTCTCCTGTCTGTCTATCTGTCTCTCTCTCTGCTCTCTGTCCTTCTGTCTGTCCGTCTGTCTCCTCTGAATCTCTCCATCTGTCTGTCTTTTCTCTCTTTATCTCTCTTTTTCTCTGTCTGTCTGTCTTTCTCTCCTGTCTGTCTCTCCTTCTGTCTGTCTCTTTCTCTGTCCTTCTGTCTCTCTTTCTCGTTCTGTCTGTCTGTCTCTTTTTCTCTGTCCTTGTGTCTTCTCTGTCCATCTGTCTGTCTGTCTGTCTCTCTCTGTCCGTCTGTCTGTCTGTCTGTCCATCTGTGTGTCTCTGTCTTTCTGTCTGTCTGTGTCCCTGTCTGTCTGTCTGTCCTTCTGTCTGGGTATGTGTCTCTCTCTCTGTCCGTCTGTCTCTCTCTGTCCTCCTGTCTGTCTCTGTCTGTCTGCCTCTCTCTCTGTCCGTCTGTCTGTGTCCCTGTCTGTCTGTCTCTGTCTGTCTGTCTGTCTCTCTGTCTGTCTCTCTGTCCATCTGTGTGTCTCTGTCTTTCTGTCTGTCTGTGTCCCTGTCTGTCTGTCTGTCCTTCTGTCTGGGTATGTGTCTCTCTCTCTGTCCGTCTGTCTCTCTCTGTCCTGCTGTCTGTCTCTGTCTGTCTGTCTCTCTGTCCGTCTGTTTGTCTCTCTGTCTGTCTGTCTGTCTGTCTGTCTGTCTGTCTGTCTGTCTGTCTGTCTGTCTGTGTCTCTGTCCATCTGTGTGTCTCTGTCTTTCTGTGTCCCTGTCCTTCTGTCTGTGTATG
>NW_027206325.1:461299-478799 GCF_024711535.1 Dipodomys merriami | reverse complement strand
GAAGAAGGTTTGGAGGGAGGGAAGGAAAGAAGGAAGGAGGGAAGGATTGGAAAGAAGGAAGGAAGGGGAAAGGACTGGAAAGAAGGAAGGTAGGATTGGAGAGAATGAAGGGAAGGATTGGAGGGGAGGAAGGAAGAAGGGAAGGGTTGGAAAGGAGAAGAGGAGGGAAAGATGGGAAAGGAAGGAAGGATTGGAAGGAAGGTTTGTTGGGAAGGAAGGATTGGAAAGGGATAGGAGGGAAGGAAGGATTGGAAGGGGGAAGGATTGGAGGAAAGGAAGAAAGGAAGGATTGGAGGGAAGGAAGGAGATGAGGGAAGGATTGGAAGGAAGGAGGGAAGGATTGGAAGGAAGGAGGGAAGGATTGGAAGGAAGGAGGGAAGGATTGGAGGTAAGGAAGGGAAGGATTGGATGGAAGGATGGAAAGGAAGGGAGGGAAGGAGAGAAGGAAGGATTGGAGGGAAGGATTGGAAAGGAGGAGGAGAGGAGGGAAGGATTGGAAGGGTGAAGGAAAGAAGGAAGAGGGAAGGGTTGGAGGGAAGGATTGGAAAGAAGAGAAGGATTGGAAAGAAGGAGACGAAGGAAAGATTGAAAGGAAGGAGGGAAGGAAGGATTGGAAAGAAACAATAGAAGGATTGGAAGGAAGGAAGGAGGGAAGGAAGGATTGGGAAGAAGGGAGGGAAGGATTGCGAAGGAGAGGAAGGAAGTATTGGAGGGAAGGAAAGAACGAAGGATTTGAAAGAGGGAAGGAATCAGGGAAGGAAGGAAGGATTGGTGGGAAGGATTGGAAAGAAGGAAGGAGATGAGGGAAGAGTTGGAGGGAAGGAAGGAAAGGTTGGAAATAAGGAAGGATTGGAGGGAAGGGTTGGAAAGAAGGGGGTAGGAAGGAAGGAAGGATTGAAGGAAAGGAAGAAGGGAGGAAGGATTGGAAGGAAGGATTGGAAAGGAGAGGAGGGAAAGATTAGAAAGGAAGGAAGAATTGGAGGGAAGGAAGGGGGGAAGGATTGGAAAGAAGGATAGGAGGGAAGAAAGGATTGGAGAGGATTGGAAGGAAGGAGGGATTGAAAGGGGGAAGGATTGGAGGGAAGGATTGATAGGAAGGAAGGAGGGAAGGAAGGAAGGAAGGAAGGAAGGAGGGAGGGTAGGAAGGAAGGAGGGAAGGAAGGAAGGAAGGAAGGAGGGAAGGAGGGAGGGAAGGAAGGAAGGAAGGAAGGAGGGAAGGAAGGAAGGAGGGAGGGAAGGAAGGAGGGAAGGAGGAAGGGAAGGAGGGAGGGAAGGAAGGAAGGAAGGAAGGAAGGAGGGAAGGAGGGAAGGAGGGAGGGAAGGAAGGAAGGAGTGAAGGAAGGAAGGAAGGAAGGAAGAAGGGAAGCAAGGAAGGAAGGTGGGAAGGAAGGAGGGAGGGAAGGATTGGATGGAAGGAAGGAGGGAAGGAAGGAAGGACGAAGGAAGGAGGGAAGGAAGGAAGGAAGGAGGGAAGGAAGGAAGAAGGGAAGCAAGGAAGGAAGGTGGGAAGGAAGGAAGGAAGGAGGGAAGGAAGGAAGGAAGGAAGGAAGGAAGGAGGGAGGGAAGGAAGGAAGGAAGGAAGGAGGGAAGGAAGGAAGGAAGAAGGGAAGCAAGGAAGGAAGGAGGGAAGGAAGGAAGGAAGGAAGGAAGGAAGGAAGGAAGGAAGGAGGGAGGGAAGAAAGGAAGGAGGGAAGGAAGGAGGGAAGGAAGGAAGGTGGGAAGGAAGGAGGGAAGGAAAGATTGGAGAGAAGGAAGGAGGGAAGGAGGGAGGGAAGAATTGGAGGGAAGGGAGGAAGGAGGGAAGGAAGGGAGGAAGGAAGAAGGGAAGCAAGGAAGGAAGGTGGGAAGGAAGGATTGGAGAGAAGGAAGGAAGGAGGGAGGGAAGGAAGGAGGGAAGAATTGGAGGGAAGGAAGGAGGGAAGGAAGGAAGGAGGGAAGGAAGGATTGGAAAGAAGGAAGGAGGGAAGAATTGGAGGGAAGGGAGGAAGGAGGGAAGGAGGGAAGGAAGGAAGGAAGGCAGACTGACCTTGGGCACGGCCACGTGCCCTGGAATTCCAGAGGACAGGCAGCATGGAAGGTTCTAGAAAGAAAACAGGAGCTTAGGTCTTGGGCCAGGCGTGCGCACTGGGGTGAGCGTTGGCTTCTGGGAGTTTGCTGGGGACGGGGATGAGTGAGGGGCTGGTGTCACTGGGTGGTGACCGTTATGGTGACTGGTGATACTGGTGTCATTGGTATTGGTGTTATTGATATTGGTATTGGTGTTATTGGTTTTGTTATTGGTGTTATTATTGGTTTGTTATTGGTGTTATTGGTTTTGTTATTGATGCTATTGATATTGTTATTGGTGTTATTGGTTTTGTTATTGGTGTTATTGGTATTGTTATTGGTGTTATTGATATTGGTATTCTTATTGGTATTGTTATTGGTGTTATAGGTATTGTTATTGGTGGTGTTATTGGTGTTATTGGTTTTGTTATTGGTGTTATTGATATTGGTATTGGTATTGGTGTTATTGGTTTTGTTATTGGTGTTATTATTGGTTTTGTTATTGGTATTTTTGTTGGTGTTATTGGTATTGGTGTTGTTGGTGTTATTGGTTTTGTTACTGGTGTTATTAATATTGTTATTGCTGTTATTGGTATTGGTGTTATTGGTATTGGTGTTATTGGTATTGGTGTTATTAATATTAGTATTAGTGGTATTGGTATTGGTGTTATTGATATTGGTGTTATTGATATTGGTATTGGTGTTATTGGTATTATTACTGGTGTTATTGGTATTATTGGTGGTATTATTGGTATTGGTGTTGTTGGCGTTATTGGTTTTGTTATTGGTGTTATTGGTATTGTTATTGGTGTTATTGATGTTGGTATTGGTGTTATTGGTATTGTTACTGGTGTTATTGTTATTGTTGGTATTGTTATTGGTGGTGGTATTTGTGTTATTGGTATTGGTATTGGTGTTATTGGTATTGTTATTGGTATTGTTATTGGTGGTGTTATTGGTGTTATTGGTATTGTTATTGGTGTTATTGATATTGGTATTGGTGTTATTGGTATTGTTATTGGTGGTGTTGTTGGTGTTATTGGTATTGGTTTTGGTGTTATTGGCATTTGTGTTATTGATATTGGTGTTACTGGTAATGGTATTATTAATATTGGTATTGGTATTATTGGTATTGTTACTGGTGTTTTTGATATTGGTATTGGTATTATTGGTATTGGTGTTATTGGTATTGTTACTGGTGTTATAGATATTGTTATTGGTATTGGTGTTATTGGTATTGGTGTTACTGATATTGGTATTGGTATTGGTGTTATTGGTATTGTTATTGGTGTTATTGATATTGGTATTCTGATTAGTATTGTTATTGGTGTTATTGGTATTGTTATTGGTGGTGGTATTGGTGTTATTGGTATTGGTATTGGTGTTATTGATATTGGTATTGGTGTTATTGATATTAGTATTGTTATTGGTGTTATTGGTGGTGGTATTGGTATTGTTATTGGTGTTATTGGTGTTGTTGGTGGTGTCATTGGTGTTATTGGTATTGGCATTATTGGTATTGTTATTGGTGTTATTGGTATTGGTGTTGTTATTGATATGGGTATTGATGCTATTGGTATTGTTATTGGTGTTATTGGTATTGGTGGTAATGGTATTGGTCTTATTGGTATTGTTATTGGTGGTGTTGTTGGTGTTATTGGTATTGTTATTGGGGTTGTTATTGGTATGGGTATTGGTGTTCTTGGTATTGGTATTGGTATTGGTGTTATTGGTGTTGTTGGTGGTGTCATTGGTGTTATTGGTATTGGTGTTATTGATATTGGTATTGGTGTTATTGGTATTGTTATTGGTGTTATTGGTATTGTTATTGGTGTTATTGATATTGGGGTTGTTATTGATATGGGTATTGATGTTACTGGTATTGTTATTGGTGTTATTGGTATTGGTGGTATTGGTATTGGTCTTATTGGTATTGGTATTGGTGGTGTTATTGGTGTTATTGGTGTTGGTGTTATTGGTATTGGTATTGGTGTTATTGGTATTGTTATTGGATATTGGTATTGGGGTTATTGATATTGGTATTGGTATTGGTGTTATTGGTATTGTTATTGGTGGTGTTATTGGTGTTATTGATATTGGGGTTGTTATTGGTATTGGTGTTATTGATATTGGTATTGTTGTTTGTGTAGTTGTTACTGATATTGTTGTTATTGTTACTATTGTTGTTATTGTTTCCATTACTATTACTGCTGTTGTTGTTGTTGTTGTTGTGATTCTTGGGCTGGGCTGGCATCTCACCCAGGGCCCCTCTTCCAGGACCACTTCCTCCTGGCCGTGCCCAACCTCAGCCCGTCCACCCTGGGCCAGCTGGAGGTGCGCACGCTGACCCCCCTCGGGGAAGGACCAGCAGCCACCAGGACCTTCAGGACCCTTGACCTCCCGCCCCCACGTGAGCCCAGGGGATGGGTGGATGGATGGGTGGATGGATGGATGGATGGATGGATGGATGGATGGATGGATGGGTGGATGGATGGATGGATGGGTGGATGGGTGGATGGATGGGTGGATGGATGGATGGATGGATGGGTGGATGGATGGATGGATGGATGGATGGATGGGTGGATGGATGGATGGGTGGATGGGTGGGTGGGTGGATGGGTGGATGGATGGATGGGTGGATGGATGGATGGATGGATGGATGGATGGATGGGTGGGTGGATGGATGGATGGATGGATGGATGGATGGATGGGTGGATGGGTGGATGGATGGGTGGATAGATGGATGGATGGATAGGTGGATGGATGGGTGGATGGGTGGGTGGATGGGTGGATGGATGGATGGATGGATGGATGGATGTATGGGTGGGTGGATGGGTGAATGGATGGGTGGGTGGATGGATGGGTGGATGGATGGATGGATGGATGGGTGGATGGATGGATGGGTGGATGGGTGGATGGATGGATGGGTGGATGGGTGGATGGATGGATGGATGGGTGGATGGATGGGGGAAAGGATGAGGGGATGGATGGATGGGTGGATGGATGGGGGAAAGGATGAGGGGATGGATGGTTGGGTGGATGGATGGAAGGATGCATGGATGGATGATGGATGGAAAGATGGGTGGATGGATGGGTGGATGGATGGGTGGATGGATGGGTGGATGAGTGGGTGGATGGCTCGATGAGTGGGTGGATGGGTGGATTGTCTGGGTGTGCCCAGGGAGTGCTGCCTTTCCTCAAGGCAGGGTGGATGGTGGGAGGTAGATTCCTGACCCCCCTTTGTCTTCTCCCAGGGCCCCATGGGAAGCAGCCCCATCCTGCTCCTCCTGACAAGCGACCTCCAGGGAGATACTGACCCCTTCCTCCATGGGATGGGACTGTGCACAGGACGTGAGCTCCTCGCACACAACATGGCTTCCACGAGCAGAACTTGGTGCCACCACTGGGTGCTGACTTTGGAGAACTCCATCCCTGGGGTCACTTCTGGCCACCATTGATGCATCTGCAAGGAAGCAAGAGACGGTGAAGGGAGGGAGGCTATGTTCAGAGGAGAAAACAAACACGCAGATATGGGTGGGATGGATGGATGGATGGATGGATGGGTGGATGGATGGATGGATGGATGGATGGGTGGATGGATGGATGGATGGATGGGTGGATGGATGGATGGGATGGGTGGATGGGTGGATGGATGGATGGATGGATGGATGGATGGATGGATGGGTGGATGGATGGATGGATGGATGGATGGATGGATGGATGGATGGATGGATGGATATATATGTGCAGGAAGAGAAAGAGAGAAAGTGGAATCAGCACTTCATTATCTATCCACGAGCATGCACGGATTCCTTCCCGAGACTTGGCAGAATCCAGAGTGGACGACCTTCTCCAAAACAATAATAATAACAACAACAACAACCACAGACATACACATGGACTCTGCGACCTCTTACAGGATTCACACCCACATTCAGGCGTGTAGACCTCCTGGGTTCCCATCCCATGGTTCCCATCATCCATCCATCCACCCATCCATCCACCCATCCACCCACCCATCCACCCATCCATCCACCCATCCATCCACCCATCCACCCATCCATCCATCCATCCATCCATCCATCCATCCACCCATCCATCCATCCACCCATCCATTCACCCATCCACCCACCCATCCATCCACCCATCCACCCATCCATCCATCCATCCACCCATCCATCCACCCATCCACCCATCCATCCATCCACCCATCCATCCACCCATCCATCCATCCATCCATCCATCCACCCATCCATCCACCCATCCACCCATCCATCCACCCATCCATCCACCCATCCACCCATCCATCCATCCATCCATCCATCCATCCATCCACCCATCCATCCATCCACCCATCCATCCACCCATCCATCCATCCACCCATCCATTCACCCATCCACCCATCCATCCATCCATCCACCCATCCATCCATCCACCCATCCATCCATCCATCCATCCATCCATCCACCCATTCACCCATCCATCCACTCATCCATCCATCCATCCACCCATCCATCCACCCATCCATCCATCCATCCACTCATCCATCCCTCCACCCCAGAGACTCAGGAGGAGGAGGCTGGGATCTGGAGGATCAGGGTTCGATCCCCAACCACACTCCCTGGACTCTTCTCTGGGTTGAACCCCTGGAATCAAGAGCCACCAGACCCAGCCCGACGCATGCACCGTGGTTCAAGTGGTCGAGGGCCAACCTTGGAGGCCAACGTGTCAGAGACCAGCACCACCATCTTGAGGTTTCTGAGTTCAAATCCCAGGACTGGAAAATAACCGTCATAAACAATAACAATAAGAGTCACCTCTTCATGTGTTACTCATGACCCTCCCTGGATGAAGGTGCTTGGAAGACTCCATTTGGCTTTTATTTTGGAGGGGGGATCTGGGAAGGAATAAACCATTGGTTTCTGGGGAGAGCGTGGTTGTGTGGTCTTTGTGAAAAGGAAATCGATGAGAGAGAGGTAGACAGACAGACATAGATGAAAGATGGATGGATGGATAGATAGATTCATCCAGAAATAAACACATGAATAGATACATAGATAAATAGACAGATAGATAGATAGACACATAGATGGATGGATGGACATACAGATATATCCATAGATAGATAAATAGACTGACAGGTGGATGGATGGACAGATGGATAGAGAGATAGATAATCAGATCAATATATTGATACATGTCTACATAAATGGATGGGTGGATGGGTGGATGGGTGGATGGATGGATGGATGGGTAGATGGATGGGTGGATGGATGGATGGATGGGTGGGTGTTTGGATGGATGGATGGATGGACAGACAGATAAACATCAATATACTGATACATCACCAGATAGAAGGATGGATGGATGGATGGATGGATGGGTAGATGGGTGGATGGGTGGATGGGTGGATGGGTGGATGGGTGGATGGATGGATGGGTGGATGGATGGGTGGATGGATGGATGGATGGGTGGATGGATGGGTGGATGGATGGGTGGATGGATGGATGAGTGGGTGGATGGATGGATGGATGGGTGGATGGATGGATGCTTGAATGGGTGGATGGATGGATGGATGGATGGATGGGTGGGTGTTTGGATAGATGGATGGATGGACAGACAGATAAACATCAATATACTGATACATCACCAGATAGAAGGATGGATGGATGGATGGATGGATGGGTAGATGGTTGGATGGGTGGATGGGTGGATGGGTGGATGGATGGATGGGTGGATGGATGGGTGGATGGATGGGTGGGTGGATGGATGGGTGGATGGATGGATGAGTGGGTGGATGGATGGATGGATGGGTGGATGGATGGGTGGATGGATGGATGGATGGGTGGATGGATGGATGGATGGATGGGTGGATGGATGGATGGATGGATGGGTGGATGGATAGGTAGATGGATGGATGGATGGGTGGATGGGTGGATGGATGGATGGATGGGTGGATGGATGGATGGATGGATGGATGGATGGGTGGATGGATGGATGGATGGGTGGATGGGTGGATGGATGGATGGATGGGTGGATGGATGGATGGATGGATGGATGGGTGGATGGATGGATGGATGGATGGATGGATGGGTGGATGGATGGATGGATGGATGGATGGATGGATGGATAGGTGGATGGATGGATGGATGGGTGGATGGGTGGATGGATGGATGGATGGGTGGATGGGTGGATGGATGGATGGATGGATGGATGGATGGGTGTGTAAATGGATGGGTGGATGGATGGATGCTTGAATGGGTGGATGGATGGATATACATCCCGTATGTCCAATTTATGCCATGTTTAACGTATATTACATGTATTATACATGCTATCTGTAGTCTGTCACCTGTGTACCATCTATGCTCATCCAGCATCGATACTATATTATCTATAACTTATATCACATGTACATGTCATCGATGCTCTATATCATGTGTATAACATATATACATCATAGATCCTACGTTTATCATATATAATGTAAATCACATATGTGTATCATAGATATACTATATCATGTATATAATAGATCAAATTTGTCATGTATTTCATGTATATAACATATATATGTGAAAGATACTATAGATATTATATATTATGTCATTGATACATGCCTAGATCAATGGATACATATGACATATACATGTCATACATATGGTATATCCTGTATATAACATATATATATATAATAGATCACATAGGTGATGTATATTGTGTATATCACATATATATATATGAAATATACTATACATATTATATATAATGTAAATTATATGTCCATGTCATAGATGTGCTATATCATGCATATAACACATATATATGCCATAGATCTTATAGGTCATGTATATCATGTGTATCACATATATATATCAAAGGTTCTATAGATATTATATATAATGTAAATCACATATACATGTCATACATATTCTGTATCATGTATGTAACATATATATCAAACATGTAAATCACATATACATGTCATAGATATGCTATATCATGTACATAACATATAGATCATATAGGTGATATATATATATATAGTGTATATCACATATATATATGAAATATAGTATATATAATGTAAATCACGTATACATGTCATAGATATTCTGTATCAGGTATATAACATAGATCCTATAGATATCATATGTAATATAAATCACCTATACATGTCATACAGATACTATATCTTGTATATAACATATATATGCCATGGATCCTATAGGTGATGTATATAGTGTATATATCACATATATATATATATGAAAGATCCTATAGATATGATATGTCAATCACCTATACATGTCATACCTCTTCTATATCATGCATATCACATATATATGTGCCATGGATCCTATAGGTCACCTATAGATCCTATAGATCTTATATATGATATATATCACCTATACATGTTATATTCTCTATGATGTATGTAACATATATATAGTAGATCCTATAGGGGATGATATAGTGTGTGTCACATATATATATATGAAAGGCCCTATAGATATGACCTGTCAATCACCTATACATGTCATACATATGCTGTATCTTGTATATAACATATATATATATATATGCCATGGATCCTATAGGTGATGTATATCGTGTATATATCACATATATATATGAAAGATCCTATAGATATGATGTCAATCACCTATACAAGTCATACCTCTTCTATATCATGCATATCACATATATGTGCCATAGATCCTATAGGTCATGTATATCATGTATGTCACCTATAGATCCTATAGATCTTGTATGTGATATATATCACCTATACATGTTATATTCTCTATGATGTATGTAACAGATATATATAGTAGATCCTATAGGGGATGATATAGTGTGTGTCACATATATATATATGAAAGGCCCTATAGATATGACCTGTCAATCACCTATACATGTCATACATATGCTGTATCTTGTATATAACATATATATATATATATATATATGCCATGGATCCTATAGGTGATGTATATCGTGTATATATCACATATATATATGAAAGATCCTATAGATATGATGTCAATCACCTATACAAGTCATACCTCTTCTATATCATGCATATCACATATATGTGCCATAGATCCTATAGGTCATGTATATCATGTATGTCACCTATAGATCCTATAGATCTTGTATGTGATATATATCACCTATACATGTTATATTCTGTATGATGTATGTAACGTATATATAATAGATCCTATAGGGGATGGATATATATATGAAAGATCCTATAGATATGACCTGTCAATCACCTATACATGTCATACATATGCTGTATCTTGTATATAACATATATATATATGCCATGGATCCTATAGGTGATGTATATCGTGTATATCACATATATATATGAAAGATCCTATAGATATGTCAATCACCTATACATGTCATACCTCTTCTATATCATGCATATCACATATATATGTGCCATGGATCCTATAGGTCATGTATATCATGTATGTCACCTATAGATCCTATAGATCTTATATATGATATATATCACCTATACGTGTCATATTCTGTATGATGTATGTAACGTATAGATCATAGATCCTATAGGGGATGGATATAGTGTATGTCACATATATAGATCATAGATCCTATAGATCTGACCTGTCAATCACCTGTCCATCCCCTGGGGGCGGGACTTCCTGTCCAGTAAGAACTTAGGCCTGTCCATCACTTGGGGGCGGGACTTCCGTTCTCCCTTCTATCTAGGGGGGCGGGACTTCCTGTGAGGGGGGTTTTTCATGCCTGTCCATCCCCTGGGGGCGGGACTTCCTGTCTTCTAGGAACTCCAGGACTGTCCATCACCTGGAGGCGGGACTTCCTGTCTTCTAGGAACTCCAGGCCTGTCCATCCCCTGGGGGCGGGACTTCCTGTCTTCTAGGAACTCCAGGACTGTCCATCCCCTGGGGGCGGGACTTCCTGTCCAATAAGAACTCCAGGCCTGTCCATCACTTGGGGGAGGGACTTCTGTTCTCCTTTCTTTCTAGGGGGGCGGGACTTCCTGTGAGGGGGGTTTTTCATGCCTGTCCACTTGGGGGCGGGACTTCCTGCCTTCTAGGAACTCCAGGACTGTCCATCCCCTGGGGGTGGGACTTCCTGTCTTCTAGGAATTCTAGGACTGTCCATCCCCTGGGGGCGGGACTTCCTGTTCAATAAGAACTTAGGCCTGTCCATCACTTGGGGGCGGGACTTCCGTTCTCCCTTCTTTCTAGGGGGGCGGGACTTCCTGTGAGGGGGTTTTTCAGGCCTGTCCTTCACTTGGGGGCGGGACTTCCTGTCTTCTAGGAACTCCAGGACTGTCCATCCCCTGGGGGTGGGACTTCCGTTCTCTTTTCTTTCCAGGGGTCGGGACTTCCTGTTCATTAGGAAATCAGGTCTGTCTGTCACCTGTGGGGGCGGGACTTCCTGTGATCGGCGTTTTCAGACCTGACCATCCCCTGGGGGCGGGACTTCCTGTTCATTAGGGACTTTTACCTGTCCTTTAGTTGGGGGCGGGACTTCCGTTCTCCTTTCCATCCAGGGGGGCGGGACTTCCTGTGAGTGGGGTTTTTCAGGCCTGTCCTTCACTTGGGGGCGGGACTTCCTGTTCATTAGGGACTTTTACCTGTCCTTCAGTTGGGGGCGGGACTTCCGTTCTCCTTTCCATCCAGGGGGGCGGGACTTCCTGTGAGTGGGGTTTTTCAGGCCTGTCCTTCACTTGGGGGCGGGACTTCCGTTCTCTTTTCCATCCAGGGGGCGGGACTTCCTGTAAAATAGGTAATTAGGCCTGTTCATCTGCTGGGGGGCGGGACTTCCTGTTCATTAGGGATTTTTCGCTGTGCCCTTCAGTTGGGGGCGGGACTTCCGTTCTCCTTTCCATCCATGGGGGCGGGACTTCCTGTACTGTAGGAATACCAGGGCTTGTCCATCCCCTGGGGGCGGGACTTCCGGTCCAATAAGAACTCCAGGCCTGTCCATTCTGTGGGGGGCGGGACTTCCGTTCTCCTTTCCATCCAGGGGGGCGGGACTTCCTGTTCATTAGGAAATCAGGTCTGTCTGTCACCTGTGGGGGCGGGACTTCCTGTCTCTCACTTGGGGGCGGGACTTCCTGTCTGTCTTTTACCTTGGGGGCGGGACTTCCTGTCTATCTCCTGGAGGAGGGACTTCCTGTGTATTATCTTAGGGACGGGACTTCCCATACCTTGGGGGCGGGACTTCCTGTCCGTCATTTGGGGGCGGGACTTCCTGTCTATTACCTTGGGGGCGGGACTTCCTGTCTGTCTTTTACCTTGGGGGCGGGACTTCCTGTCCCTCACTTGGGGGCGGGACTTCCTGTCTATCTCCTGGAGGAGGGACTTCCTGTCTATTCCCTTGGGGGCGGGACTTCCTTCCTGTCTATTACCTTGGAGGCGGGACTTCCTGTCTATCTCCTGGGGGCGGGACTTCCTGTGTATTACCTTAGGGGCGGGACTTCCCATACCTTGGGGGCGGGACTTCCTGTCCGTCATTTGGGGGCGGGACTTCCTGTCTCTTACCTTGGGGGCGGGACTTCCTGTGTATCTCCTGGGGGCGGGACTTCCTGTCTCTTACCCTGGGGGCGGGACTTCCTGTCTGTCTATGAGTTTGGGGGCGGGACTTCCTGTCTATTACCTTGGAGGCGGGACTTCCTGTCTATCACCTGGGGGCGGGACTTCCTGTGTATTACCTTAGGGGCGGGACTTCCCATACCTTGGGGGCGGGACTTCCTGTCCGTCATTTGGGGGCGGGACTTCCTGTCTGTTACCTTGGGGGCGGGACTTCCTGTCTGTCTATTCCCTTGGGGGCGGGACTTCCTGTCTATTCCCTTGGGGGCGGGACTTCCTGTCCCGTGTGAACTCACCTCTGTCCGTTACCTGGGGGCGGGACTTCCTGTCTGTCTATGAGTTTGGGGGCGGGACTTCCTGTCTATTCCCTTGGAGGCGGGACTTCCTGTCTGTCTATTCCCTTGGGGGCGGGACTTCCTGTCTGTCTATTCCCTTGGGGGCGGGACTTCCTGTCTGTCTATTCCCTTGGGGGCGGGACTTCCTGTCTGTCTATTCCCTTGGGGGCGGGACTTCCTGTCTGTCTATTCCCTTGGGGGCGGGACTTCCTGTCCCGTGTGAACTCACCTCTGTCCGTTACCTGGGGGCGGGACTTCCTGTCTATTCCCTTGGGGGCGGGACTTCCTGTCCCGTGTGAACTCACCTCTGTCCGTTACCTGGGGGCGGGACTTCCTGTCTGTCTATGAGTTTGGGGGCGGGACTTCCTGTCTATTCCCTTGGAGGCGGGACTTCCTGTCTGTCTATTCCCTTGGGGGCGGGACTTCCTGTCTGTCTATTCCCTTGGGGGCGGGACTTCCTGTCTGTCTATTCCCTTGGGGGCGGGACTTCCTGTCTGTCTATTCCCTTGGGGGCGGGACTTCCTGTCTGTCTATTCCCTTGGGGGCGGGACTTCCTGTCCCGTGTGAACTCACCTCTGTCCGTTACCTGGGGGCGGGACTTCCTGTCCTCCAGGGGGGCGTGGCTTCGAGCCCGGGTCACGGGGCGCGCAGGAGGCCACGCCCACAGGGGGCGGAGCCTCGGGGAGAGGCCTCAGAGCTGGCCACGCCCACCCCGGGGGGCGTGGCTAACGGCCCGAGGCACGAGGAGTCACGAGGGAGAGTCACAGGAAGGCCAGAGAGGAAGCCACGCCCACAGGGAGGCGTGGCTAACAGCCAGAGTCACGGGGAAGGCCCAGAGCAGGCCACGCCCACTCTCAGGACCAACCACAGGCCTGGCCACGCCCACAGAGGGGCGTGGCTACCAGCCAGAGTCACGAGGAGTCACGAGGGAGAGTCACAAGGCGGCCAGAGAGGAAGCCACGCCCACAGGGGGGCGTGGCCAGGAGCCAGAGTCACGGGGAAGGCCGAGAACAGGCCACGCCCACCCCAGGGACCAACCACAGGCCTGGCCACGCCCACAGGGGGCGTGGCTACCAGCCAGAGTCACGAGGAGTCACGAGGGAGAGTCACGGGGCGGCCAGGAGGGAAACCACGCCCACAGGGGGGCGTGGCCAGGAGCCAGAGTCACGGGGAAGGCCCAGAGCAGGCCACGCCCACTCTCGGGATCAACCACAGGCCTGGCCACGCCCACAGGGGGGCGTGGCTAACAGCCAGAGTCACGAGGAGTCACGGGGAGTCACGAGGGAGAGTCACAAGGCGGCCAGAGAGGAAGCCACGCCCACAGGGGGGCGTGGCCAGGAGCCAGAGTCACGGGGAAGGCCGAGAACAGGCCACGCCCACTCTCAGGACCATCCACAGGCCTGGCCACGCCCACAGGGAGGCGTGGCCAGGAGCCAGAGTCACGGGGAAGGCCCAGAGCAGGCCACGCCCACTCTCAGGACCATCCACAGGCCTGGCCACGCCCACAGAGGGGCGTGGCTTCCAGCCAGAGTCACGAGGAGTCACGAGGGAGAGTCACAAGGCGGCCAGAGAGGAAGCCACGCCCACAGGGGGGCGTGGCCACGAGCCAGAGTCACGGGGAAGGGCCAGAGCAGGCCACGCCCACCCCAGGGACCAACCACAGGCCTGGCCACGCCCACAGAGGGGCGTGGCTACGAGCCCGAGTCACGAGGAGTCACGAGGGAGAGTCACGGGGCGGCCAGGAGGGAAACCACGCCCACAGGGGGGCGTGGCCAGGAGCCAGAGTCACGGGGAAGGCCCAGAGCAGGCCACGCCCACTCTCGGGATCAACCACAGGCCTGGCCACGCCCACAGGGAGGCGTGGCTTCATCCCCACGCGCGTCAGAGACCCCGTAGGCCAATCCCCGCGCTGGCCACGCCCCTCACACTCTCCCGGATGTGAGAGGAACGTGAGGAAAGGCCGCAGGGGGCGTGGCTTCACTCCCAGGCGCGTCACAGGCCCCGTAGGCCAATCCCAGCCTTGACCACGCCCCCAGGAGGGCGTGGCTTCGCCCCCGCGCGCGTCACAGACCCCGTAGGCCAATCCCCGCCTTGACCACGCCCCTCACACTCTCCCGGATGTGAGAGGAACGTGGGGAAAGGCCGCAGGGGGCGTGGCTTCACTCCCAGGCGCGTCACAGACCCCGTAGGCCAATCCCGGCCTTGACCACGCCCCCAGGAGGGCGTGGCTTCGCTCCCAGGCGCGTCACAGGCCCAGTAGGCCAATCCCCGCGCTGGCCACGCCCCTCACACTCTCCCGGATGTGCGCTCGGCGTGTGTGCAGGCCGCAGTGGGCGTGGCTTCACTCCCAGGCGCGTCACAGACCCCGTAGGCCAATCACGGCGCTGGCCACGCCCCTCACACGTTCCCGGATGTGCGCTCAGCGTGGGGAAAGGCCGCAGGGGGGCGTGGCTTCACTCCCAGGCGCGTCAGAGGCTCCGTAGGCCAATCCCCGCCTTGACCACGCCCCCAGGAGGGCGTGGCTTCATCCCCACGCGCGTCACACACCCCGTAGGCCAATCCCTGCGCTGGCCACGCCCCTCACACGTTCCCGGATGTGCGCTCAGCGTGTGTGCAGGCCGCAGGGGGCGTGGCTTCGCCCCAGGCGCGTCACAGACCCCGTAGGCCAATCCCGGCCTTGACCACGCCCCCAGGAGGGCGTGGCTTCATCCCCGCGCGCGTCAGAGACCCCGTAGGCCAATCCCCGCGCAGGCCACGCCCCCAGGAGGGCGTGGCTTCGCCCCCGCGCGCGTCACACACCCCGTAGGCCAATCCCCGCGCTGGCCACGCCCCTCACACACTCCCGGATGTGCGCACGGCGTGTGTGGAGGCCGCAGTGGGCGTGGCTTCGCTCCCGCGCGCGTCACAGGCCCCGTAGGCCAATCCCCGCGCAGGCCACGCCCCTCACACGTTCCCGGATGTGCGTTCGGCGTGTGTGGAGGCCCCAGTGGGCGTGGCTTCACTCCCAGGCGCCTCAGAGCCCCGGATGTGCGCGCGGCGAGCGCGGGGGCGGCGCAGAGGCTTCGTGCGGGGCTCCCGGCATGCCCCGCGGCCGGGGAACGGCGGCGTGTGTGTGGGGGCGGGGCGGGGGTCACTTCCGGTGGAGAGAGACACCGTCGTTTCCGGTGCAGGGAGAGGTGAGTCCCGCCCCTCCTCGGGGTCGCCAGCGTCACTTCCGGTTCGGACAACAGTCATTTCCGGAGACGCGGCAGCTCGGTCCCGCCTCCCCCGCGGTCGGAAAGGGCATTTCCGGTGCTTGGACTGGTGAGTTCCGCCTCCCCGGGGGTCGCAGGGGTCACTTCCGGTGGGGGCAGAGCTTGGTCCCGCCTTCCTGGGGTCGGAGACGTCACTTCCGGTGACGGGATAGGTGGGCCCCGCCTCCTCGGGGGTCCCAGGGGTCACTTCCGGTCCAGACACAGTCATTTCCGGTGATGTGACAGCTTGGTCCCGCCTCCACAGGGTCGTATACGTCATTTCCGGTGGATGGACAGCTGAGTCCCGCCTCCCCGGGGGTCGCTGGGCTCATTTCCGGTTCAGACACCATCGTTTCCGGTGAAGTTACAGTTGAATCCCGCCTCCTCGGAGGTCGCAGGGGTCACTTCCGGTTCAGACACCGTCATTTCCGGCGACTTAACAGCTTGGTCCCACCTCTATAGGATCGTACACGTCATTTCCGGTGGATAGACAGGTTAGTCCCGCCTCCTCGGGGGTCACAGGGGTCACTTCCGGTGGATGGAGACCTTGGTCCCGCCTCCTCGGGGTTCCAGGGGTCACTTCCGGTTGAGAAACCATTATTTCCGGTGACGTGACAGCTTGGTCCCGCCTCCATAGGATCGTACACGTCATTTCCGGTGGATGGAGCGCTTCGTCCCGCCTCCTCGGGTGTCCTAGGGGTCATTTCCGGTTCAGACACATTCATTTCCGGTGAAGTGACAGGTTAGTCCCGCCTCCCCGGGGGTCGCAGGGGTCACTTCCGGTGGGTGGAGCGCTTGGTCCCGCCTCCCCGAAGTCCCAGGAGTCACTTCCGGTAGAATGACAGGTTAGTCCCGCCTCCCCCAGGTCAGACACGTCATTTCCGGTTCATGGACAGCTCGGTCCCGCCTTCAAATGACGGACAGGCGCGATGCGAGCGCTGATGGGTGCATTTCGGGTGATTGACAGCTTAGTCCCGCCTCCCCATGGCGACTAGAAACGATTCTGAATCTTGATTGGTCGATTCTGATTGATTGACAGCTTGGTCCCGCCTCCCAAGGGCAGCCAGGAGTGATTCTGAATCTGATTGGTCGATTCTGGGTGATTGACAACTTGGTCCCGCCTCCCAAGGGCAGCCAGGAGTGATTCTGAATCTGATTGGTCGATTCTGGGTGATTGACAGCTTGGTCCCGCCTTATAATGAAGGCCAGAGGCGTTTCCAACATGGCGCCCATGATACCCCACTCCCATCATCCAACACATTTCCAAGATGGCGCCAGTTGGACC
>NW_027206325.1:443799-446299 GCF_024711535.1 Dipodomys merriami | reverse complement strand
CATCCATCCATCCACCCATTCTTCCTTCCATCCATCCATCCATCCATCCATCCATCCACCCATCCATCCACCCATCCATCCACCCATCCATCCATCCATCCACTCATCCAGCCATCCATCCATCCATCCACCCATCCATCCATCCATCCACCCACCCATCATCCATCCATCCATCCACCCATCCATCCATCCATCCATCCACCCATCCACCCATCCATCCATCCATCCACCCATCCATCCATCCATCCATCCCCCCATCCATCCACCCATCCATCCACCCATCCACCCATTCTTCCTTCCATCCATCCACCTATCCATCCATCTATCCACCCATCCATCCATCCATCCACCCATCCATCCACCATCCATCCCCCCATCCATCCACCCATCCATCTATCCATCCATCCATCCATCCACCCATCCACCCATCCACACACACAATCACACAGATCTCGTCCTCCCCCCCTCGTACCAACGAGCGCAGTGGCGTATCCTCGGTCCTTCAGGAGCTGAGCGAAGGTGACCTCGCTGCTGGGCAGCCCCCCAGAACAGGCGGTGAACAGGAACACTCCAACTTGAGAACGAGATGCCATGCCTACAGTGAGGGGTGACATGAAACCGTCATATCCAGAGTCAGGGATGGACATGGCGGTCATGGTGTCCATCCATCCACCCATCCATCCATCTATCCACCCAACTATCCATCCATCATCCATCCCCCCATCCATCCATCCACCCATCCATCCATCCATTCACCCATCCACCCATCCACCCATCCATCCATCCATCCATCCACCTGTCCATCCATCCATCCATCCACCCATCCATCCCCCCATCCACCCATCCATCCATCTATCCATCCATCCATCCACCCATCCATCCATCCACCCATCCATCCACCCACCCATCCACCCATCCATCCATCCATCCATCCACCCACCCATCCATCCACCCATCCATCCATCCACCCATCCACCCATCCATCCATCCATCCATCCACCCATCCATCCATCCATCCATCCATCCACCCATCCTGGTACCTGAGCGCACGGGGTAGCGTCCAGTCATGAAGGCCGCCCTGCTGGGCGTACAGAGAGGGCTGGGCACCAGGTGCTGTGTGAGCTTCACCCCCTCTCTGGCCAGGCGGTCGATGTTGGGCGTCCTAGGACGAGAGCATACAGGTAAGTTGAGGCAGGACCTAGTGTCAGTTGGTCGGACGTGAGACTTGAACTCATGGCCCTGGGGTTGGGCGTCCTAGGCCCAGAGCATCTGGGTAAGTTGAGGCAGGACCTAGTGTCAGTTGGTCGGACGTGAGACTTGAACTCACAGCCCTAGTGGCCTCCAACCAACTAGGGAATCCTAGAGGGACCAAGATGGCGCCACTTCCTCCTGGAGATTTCCAACGTGAGCCCCCAGTGGTTGGCCTGGACCAGGGGGGAGGGTGGTGGTGGGGGGGGGGATTTCGGGGTCACCCACCTGAGGGTCTTGTTCCCATAGCAACCAGGATCCCCGATGCCCAGGTCATCCGCCATGATGAGCACCACGTTGGGCTTCGACCTGGCAGCATCCAGCGCGGGGAGGAGGAGGAGGAGGAGGAGACGAGACATGGTCCTGCGGGGCGGACAGACAGGAGGACGGACATGGACCAAAGATCCCACCCGCCGTCCCTCCTTCCTTCCTTCCCTCCTTCCTTCCTTCCCTCCTTCCTTCCTTCCTTCCTTCCTTCCTTCCTTCCCTCCTTCTGTCCTTCCTTCCTTCCATCCTTCCATCCTTCCTTCCTTCCTTCCCTCCTTCCTTCCTTCCTTCCTTCCCTCCTTCCTTCCTTCCTTCCTTCGCTCCTTCCTTCCTTCCTTCCCTCCTTCCTTCCTTCCTTCCTTCCCTCCTTCCTTCCTTCCCTCCTTCCCTCCTTCCTTCCTTCCTTCCCTCCTTCCTTCCTTCCTTCCTTCCTTCCTTCCCTCCTTCCTTCCCTCCTTCCTTCCTTCCTTCCTTCCTTCCTTCCCTCCTTCCTTTCCTCCTTCCATCCTTTCCTCCTTCCATCCTTCCTTCCCTCCTTCCTTCCCTCCCTCCTTCCTTCCTTACTTCCTGCCTTCCGTCCTTCCTTCCTTCCTTCCATCCTTCCTTCCCTCCTTCCTTCCCTCCTTTCTTCCTTCCTTCCTTCCTTTATTCCTTCCTTCCCTCCTTCTTCCCTCCTTCCTTCCCTCCTTCCTTCCCTCCTTCCTTCCTTCCCTCCTTCCTTCCTTCCCTCCTTCCTTCCCTCCTTCCCTCCTTCCTTCCTTCCCTCCTTCCTTCCTTCCTTCCTTCCCTCCTTCCTTCCCTCCAATCCTTCCTTCCTGCATTTCTGTCTGTCCTGGGCCTTGAACTCAGCTCCTCAGCTCCTGGCTGGCGCTCTATCCCTTGAGCCACGGCGCCATTCCAGCCTTTTCTGCGTATGTGTTGCTGAGGATTCGAACCCAGGGCCTCCTGTGTGTCCAGCGAGCACTGTAGCAGGGAGTCTCCTGCC
>NW_027206325.1:423799-433799 GCF_024711535.1 Dipodomys merriami | reverse complement strand
CCTCTATGACATGTGTCCGTCCTATAGGTGATCTATATTACATATCACACGTGATCTATGACGAGGCCATGCGATATAGGATATATCACATATCATATATATCACTTATTACATGGCACGCATCGTCCGTCATGTAATATATGATTCATATTATATGTATGATCAGATGACAGGTGATATAGTATTTTTCCATGCGATATGATCACTTTGGCATGTGATATCTGTCATCTAACAGATATATCACTTATTACATATGACATGTGATGGGCTTATTACGCATATCAGATACGTCAGTTAATATGCATGTCAGTTATTATGCATATCAGATGTTACTTATCACGCATATCAGATATGTGACTTATTACGCATATCAGATATGTGACTTATTACGCATATCAGATTTGTTACTCATGAATATCAGATAAGTCGCTTATGCAAATCAGATATGTCAGTTATTATGCAAATCAAATATGTCACTTATCACGCATATCAGATGTCACATTATGTATATCAGATAATTCACTTATTACACATATCAGATACATCAGTTATTATGCATATCAGATATGTCAGTTAATATGCATATCAGTTACGCATATCAGATGTTACTTATTGCGCATATCAGATATGTGACTTATTACGCATATCACATTTGTTGCTCATGAATATCAGATAAGTCACTTATTACGCATATCAGATATGTCAGTTATTATGCATATCAGATATGTCAGTTAATATGCATATTAGATAAGTCACTTATGATGCATATCAGATATATCAGTTATTATGCATATCAGATATGTGACTTATTACGCATATCAGGTTTGTTGCTCATGAATATCAGATAAGTCGCTTATTGCGCATATTAGATAAATCACTAATTACACATATCAGATAAGTCACTTATTATGCATGCCAGTTATGCATATTAGGTGTTACTTATTACGCATATTAGATATGTGACTTATTACGCATATCAGATACGTCAGTTATTACGCATATCAAATATGTCAGTTATGATGCATGTCAGATGACAGTTATTATGCATATGAGAGGTCGCTTATTGCGCATATCAGATATTCAGTTAATATGCATATCAAATATGTCACTTATGATGCATATCAGATAATTCACTTATTACGCATATCAGATACATCAGTTATTATGCATTTCAGATAAGTCACTTATTATGCATATCAGTTATTATGCATATCAGATGTTACTTATGATGCATATCAGATATATGTCAGACATATCTGATATGTCGCTTATTACACATATGTGACTTATTGCGCATATCAGATTTGTTACTCATGAATATCAGATAAATCGCTTATTACGCATATCAGATATGTCAATTATTATGCATATCAAATATGTCAGTTATGATGCATATCAATGACAGTTATTATGTATATGAGATGTCACTTATTACGCATATCAGATATGTCACTTATTATGCATATCAGATATGTGACTTATTACGCATATCAGATTTGTTACTCATGAATATCAGATAAGTCGCTTATTATGCATATCAGATTTGTCACTTATTACGCATATCAGATACGTCAGTTATTATGCATATCAGATACGTCACTTATTACGCATATCAGATATGTGAGTTATGGCGCACCCCCGTCCTACGTGACGTGGATCTCGGGGATGTTCTGCGTGTGGCGTGTGTGGATTCCGCTCGCTCACCTGCTGCTGACGTGTCCAGGCGTCGCAGACGGGGGTGGGGTCCAGGCGGGAATCCGAGGGGGGAACTAGAACAGAAGGAGCAGAAACAGAGGGGTGAGACTGCGCTATATACCATATATCACATGGCGTATATCACATATCACATGGCGTACATTCTATATATTACATATCACATGGCACATATTACATATCACATGACGTATATGCTATATATCAATATCACATGGAGTATATGCTATATATTACATGTCACATGGTGTATATCACATATCACATGGTGTATATTACATATCACATGGAGTATATATTATATGTCACATATCACATGGAGCTATATGCTCTATATCACACACCACATGGTATGTATCACATCTCACATGGTGTGCATCCTACATATCACATATCACATGGCGAATATTACATATCACATGACATATATGCTATATATCATTATCACATGGTGTATATGCTATATATTACATGTTATATGGCGTATGTTACATACCACATGGTATATATTACATATCACATGGTGTATATCATATATCCGTTGGTGTACGTACTCCATATTACATGGTACACATGCTATATATTTAATATCACATGGTGTATACGCTGTATATTGCATAATTGCATATCACACGGTGCATATTGCATATCCCATGGCGTATGTTATATATCACATGGCATATATGCTACATATTGCATATTACATGGTGCATGTTATATATTGCATGTATCACATGGTATACATGCTATATATTGCGTATCACACGCTGTATATGGCATATATTGCATATGTGATATATGGTTGACATGGTATGTGCCATGATCTATGTGAGTTAACACATGACCTGGCGTCTATGCTATATATTACGTACGTGGTATGTGATACAACATGGTATCTGTCATCATCTATGTGAGATAACACATTATCACATGGCAAATATGCTATACATCACATATCACATGGCTTACGTGCTATACATTACATATCACATGTCGCATATTACACATCATATGATGCATATGCTGCGTATTACATGTCACATGCACTATACATCACATATCACATGGCACACATTACATATCACGTGGTGTATATGCTATGTATTGCATGTCACATGGTGCATGTGCTATATTACACATCACATGGTGTATATGCTATATATTATGCATGACATGGCGCATATCCTATATATCGCATATCACATGGTGTATATGGTATATATTACATATCACATGGCGTATACACTGCATATTACATATCACATGGTGTATATGCTATGTATATATCACATTGCATGGTGTATATGTTATATGTTGCATATCACATGGTGTATATGCTATATATATAGCAAAACGCATGGAGTATATGGCACATATTGCATATCGCATGGCGTATACGCTGTATATTACATATCACATGGTGAATATGCTATATATTACGCATGACATGGCGCATATCCTATATATCGCATAACACATGGTGTATATGGTATATATTACATATCACATGGCGTATATGCTGTATATTACACATCACATGGTGTATATGCTATGTATTACATATCACATGGTGTATATGATATATAGATCGCAAAACGCATGGTGTATATGGCATATATTGCATATCGCATGGCGTATACGCTGTATATTATATATCACATGGCGCATATGGTATATATTGCATATCACATGGTGTATATGCTGTATATTACATATAACATGGCGCATATGGCATATATTACATATTACATGGTGTGTATGCTATGTATTACATATGTGATATGTGGACAATTTGGTATATGTTATAATCTGTGTGTGATAACACATTATCACATGGCGTATATGCCATATATTACATACGACACATATTACATATCATATATGACACTTATTACGTAGGACCCTTTACCTCTTCCTGTCTAGATGGGTAAACTGAGGCACAATCAAACCCCCCCCTCCCCAGTCTGAACACACACACACACACACACGTGAATGTCTGGACAGGCTCACCCCAGCCTGGACCTTCCAGAAACATCTCTAGGATGCTGCTCAAGGGTCCCCGTGGGTTCGACACCACGTAGGGTTTTGCGGACAGTTAGGAGTTCACCACACAGGACGTGGGCCTAACCATGGCCGAATACCCTGTGTGTGTGTGTGTGTGTGTCCCAATGGCTGGGGGGTGTGACCCTTGACCTTTGGAGGGAGTTCAAAGGTGAGGAGTTGGGGTCACCAGGGAGCAATCCCCCAGGGAGATGTCAACACACAGAGCCTCCCGGTCACGACCTTCCGGAACGTTCCGTATGGCCCTGGAAAATGGCAGGAGGCCAGAGAGAGGGAGGGAGAGAGAGACACAGACAGACAGAAAGACAGAAGACACTATCATCTTGTTACTGTTACTGTTGTTGTTGTTATTTGCCAGCCCTGGGATTTGAACTCACGGCCCCGGCCCTCAACCTCCTGAGCCAGCTCTGCCACTTCCTGATGCTTTCTTCTATCAATGTACCATCCATCCATCCATCCATCCATCCACCCATCCATCCATCCATCCACCCATCCATCCACCCATCCATCCACCCATCCATCCACCCATCCATCCATCCATCCATCCATCCACCCATCCATCCACCTATCCACCCATCCACCCATCCATCCATCCATCCATCCATCCATCCACCCATCCTTCCACTCTTCCATCCAATCATCCTTCCACCCTTCCTTCCACTCATCCATCCACCCATCCATCCACCCATCCATCCATCCATCCATCCATCCACCCATCCATCCATCCATCCATCCACCCATCCATCCACCCATCCATCCATCCATCCATCCATCCATCCACCCACCCATCCATCCATCCACCCATCCATCCACCCATCCACCCATCCATCCATCCATCCATCCACCCATCCATCCATCCATCCACCCATCCATCCACCCATCCATATTATTTACATATTACATATTATTACATATTCGTATGATCACCTGAGTACTATGATTGTTATTATTTGAATGCTATTATTGTTGTCTGGATGCTATTATTAACTGTTATTATTGTCATTATTATTACTACTAAGACACTATTATTGCTATTGTCTAGTATTACTCTAGTAACAATACTATTACTCTAGTAATACTATAGTGTTATTGCCTGAATGGTATTGTTGTTATCATTATGTGTTATTGTCATTATTATTACTATCAAGACACTATTATTGCTATTGTCTAGTATTACTCTAGTAATAATAGTATTACTCTAGTAATACTACAGTATTATTACTCAATATTATTTTTGTTTTCTGAATGATTTTATTATTATCTGTAATTATTTTCAATATTATTACTATCAGGATACTATTATTACTGTTGCTGTCTAGTAGTATTGTTACTCTGGTAATACCAGTATTACTACCTGAATACTATTATTGTTATTTATTATTATTATTATTATTGTTATTATTGAGTGTTATTATTATTACCTGAGCATTATTATTGTCGTTATTATTACTATCAAGACACTATTATTACTATTACTGTCTAGTACTATTGTTACCCGAGTAATACCACTATTATCACTTGAGTACTATCACTGTTGTCTAAGTGCTATTATTATCTGTTATTATCATTATTATTACTATCAAGACACTATTGTTGTTATTGTCTAGTATTACTCTAGTAACAATACTATTACTCTAGTAATACTATAGTGTTATTGCCTGAATGGTATTGTTGTTATCATTATGTGTTATTGTCATTATTATTACTATCAAGACACTATTGTTGTTATTGTCTAGTATAACTCTAGTAATAATAGTATTTCTCTAGTAATACTGCAGTATTATTACTCAATATTATTTTTGTTTTCTGAATGATTTTATTATTATCTGTTATTATTTTCAATATTATTACTATCAGGATGCTATTATTACTGTTATTGTCTGGTAGTATTGTTACTCTGGTAATACCAGTATTACTACCTGAATACTATCATTGTTATTTATTATTATTGTTATTATTGAGTGTTATTATTATTACCTGAGCATTATTATTGTCGTTATCATTACTATCAAGACACTATTATTATTATTACTATTACTGTCTAGTACTATTGTTACCTGAGTAGTACCAGTATTATTACTTGAGTACTATCGCTGTTGTCTGAATGCTATTACTATCTGTTATTATCATTATTATTACTATCAAGACACTATTGTTGTTATTGTCTAGTATTACTCTAGTAACAATAGTATTACACTAGTGATACTATGGTGTTATTACCTGAGTGCTATTGTTGTTATTATTATGTATTATTGTCATTATTATTACTACCAAGACACTATTATTGTTAGTCCAGCATTACTCTAGTAATAATAGTATTACTCTAGTAATACTGCAGTATTATTACTCAATACTATTATTTTTGTTCTCTGAATGATTTTATTATCTGTTATTATTTTCAATATTATTACTATCAGGATGCTATTATTACTGTTATTGTCTGGTAGTATTGTTACTCTGATAATACCAGTATTACTACCTGAATACTATTGTTGTTACTTCTTATTATTATTATTAAATTGTTATTATTGAGTTATTTTTATTATCTGAGCACTATTATTGTTACTGTCCAATACCATTGTTACCCGAGTAACACCAGTATTGTTACTTGAGTACTATCATTGTTATCTAGGTGCTGTTATTAACTGTTATTATGGTCATTATTATTACTACTAAGACACTATTATTATTATTATCTAGTATTACTCTAGTGATGATAGTATTTCTCTAGTAATACTACAGTATTATTACCTGAATGCTATTTTTGATGCTATCTCAATGATTTTATTATTATCTGTTATTATTTTCAATATTATTACTATCAGGATACCATTATTACTATTATTGTCTGGTAGTATTGTTACTCTGGTAATACCAGTATGATTACCTGAAGGCTAATATTATTATTACTTATTTATTATTATTATTATTATTATATTGTTGTTATTATTGAATGTTATTATTATTACCTGAGCACTATTATTGTTGTTATTATTACTATCAAGACACTTATTATTACTATTACTGTCTTAATACCATTGTTACCCGAGTAATACCAGTATTATTACTTGGGTGCTATCATTGTTATCTAGGTGCTGTTATTAACTGTTATTATGGTCATTATTATTATTACTAAGACACTATTATTATTATTATTGTCTAATATAACTCTAGTAATAATAGTATTTGCTAATAATACTACAGTATTATTACTCAATACTATTATTTTTGTTCTCTGAATGATTTTATTATTATCTGTTATTATTTTCAATATTATTACTATCAGGATACCATTATTACTATTATTGTCTGGTAGTATTGTTACTCTGGTAATACCAGTATTACTACATGAATACTATTATTGTTATTTATTATTATTATTATTATTATTATTGTTATGTTATTATTGAATGTTATTATTATTACCTGAGCATTATTATTGTCGTTATTATTACTATCAAGACACTATTATTACTATTACTGTCTAGTACTATTGTTACCTGAGTAATACCAGTATTATCACTTGAGTACTATCACTGTTGTCTGAATGCTATTATTATTATCTGTTATTATTTTCAATATTATTACTATCAGGATACTATTATTGCTATTATTGTCTGGGACTATTGTTACTCTGGTAATACCAGTATTACTACCTGAATACTATTATTGTTATTTATTATTATTATTATTATTATTATTATTATTATTATTATTATTATATTGTTATTTTTGTTATTTTTATTATTTGAGCACTATTATTGTTACTGTTACCCGAGCAACACCAGTATTATTACTCGAGTACTATCACTGTTCTCTAAATGCCATTATTATTATCTGTTACTGTCATTATTATTACTATCAAGACACTATTATTGTTATTGTCTAGTATTACTCTAGTAACAATACTATTACTCTAGTACTATGGTGTTATTACTCAATACTATTTTTGTTTTCTGAATGATTTTATTATTATCTGTTATTATTTTCAATATTATTACTATCAGGATACTATTATTACTATTACTGTCTGGTAGTATTGTTACTCTAGTAATACCAGTATGGTTACCTGAATACGATTATTACTACTTATTTATTATTTATTATTATTATCATCATCATCATCATTATTATTATTATTATTATTATTATATTGTTGTTATTATTGAATGTTATTATTATTACCTGAGCACTATTATTGTCGTTATTATTGCGATCAGGATACGACCATGATGGTTATTCTCTAATACTATTGTTACTCCAGTCATACGCTCACACACAGACCCACACGCACTCCTACACATACGTCACCACACCTGCACCTGCCCATCCCCACCCAGACCCAGACATCCACTCACAGGGTCGGGGGTGAGAGGTCAGAGTCACCACCACCCAAGACGAGATGCCCGGAATGTTCTAGAAAGGACACAGGGGATACCAGGACGGACGGACGGACGGATCCACGAACACACACGTGTGTACACAGGCCGCCATCTTGGTCTTGGGCAGGTGGAGGCATGCATGCATTCATTCCTGAGTGGGGTCATTCATTCATTCCCTGGGGACGGGTCATATGACTGTTGTTGCTGTGTTGATGGGAAATTCCATCTCCAAAGGGGGGCAGAGAGAGAGAATGAGGGGAAGGAAGGAAGGAAGGATTGAGGGGAAGGATTGAGGGGAAGGATTGAGGGGAAGGAAGGAAGGAGGGAAGGAGGGAAGGATTGAGGGGAAGGATTGGGGGGAAGGAAGAAGGGAAAGAAGGAAGGAAGGAGGGAAGGAAGGAGGGAAGGAAGGATTGAGGGGAAGGATTGAGGGGAAGGAAGGAAAAAAGGAAGGAAGGAAGGATTGGGGGGAAGGAAGGAAGGAAGGAAGGAAGGAAGGAAGGATTGAGGGGAAGGATTGGGGGGAAGGAAGGAGGGAAGGATTGGGGGAAGGATTGGGGGGAAGGATTGAGGGGAAGGATTGGGGGGAAGGATTGGGGGGAAGGATTGGGGGGAAGGAAGGAGGGAAGGAGGCAAAGAATGGAGGGAAGGAAGGAAGGAGGGAAGGATGAAGGGAAGGATTGAGGGGAAGGATTGGGGGGAAGGATTGGGGGGAAGGATTGGGGGGAAGGATTGGGGGGATGGATTGAGGGGAAGGATTGGGGGGAAGGATTGAGGGGAAGGATTGGGGGGAAGGAAGGAAGGAAGGAAGGAAGGAGGGAAGGAAGGAAGGAGGGAAGGAAGGAAGGAAGGAAGGAAAGAGGGAAGGAGGGAAGGAAGGATGGAAGGAAGGAAGGAGGGAAGGATTGAGGGGAAGGAAGGAGGGAAGGAAGGAAAGAAGGAAGGAGGGAAGGAAGGAAGGGAGGAAGGAGGGAAGGAAGGAAGGAAAGAGGGAAGGAGGGAAGGAAGGAAGGAGGGAAGGAAGGAAGGAAGGATTGAGGGGAAGGATTGGGGGGAAGGATTGGGGGGAAGGATTGGGGGGAAGGATTGGGGGGAAGGATTGGGGGGAAGGATTGGGGGGAAGGATTGGGGGGAAGGAAGGGAGGAAGGATTGAGGGGAAGGATTGGGGGGAAGGATTGGGGGGAAGGATTGGGGGGAAGGATTGGGGGAAAGGATTGGGGAGAAGGATTGGGGGGAAGGAAGGAGGGAAGGAGGCAAAGAATGGAGGGAAGGAAGGAAGGAGGGAAGGATGAAGGGAAGGATTGAGGGGAAGGATTGGGGGGAAGGATTGGGGGGAAGGATTGGGGGGATGGATTGAGGGGAAGGATTGGGGGGAAGGTTTGGGGGGAAGGATTGGGGGGATGGATTGAGGGGAAGGATTGGGGGGAAGGAAGGAAGGAAGGAAGGAAGGAAGGAAGGAAGGAAGGAAGGAAGGAAGGAAGGAAGGAAGGAGGGAGGGAAGGAAGGATTGAGGGGAAGGATTGGGGGGAAGGATTGGGGGGAAGGAAGGATTGAGGGGAAGGATTGGGGGGAAGGATTGGGGGGAAGGATTGGGGGGAATGATTGGGGGGAAGGAAGGAAGGAAGGATTGAGGGGAAGGAAGGAGGGAAAGATTGGGGGGAAGGAAGGAAGGAAGGATTGAGGGGAAGGATTGGGGGGAAGGAAGGAAGGAAGGATTGAGGGGAAGGAAGGAAGGAAGGATTGAGGGGAAGGATTGGGGGGAAGGATTGGGGGGAAGGATTGGGGGGAAGGATTGGGGGGAAGGATTGGGGGGAAGGAAGGAAGGAACCCCACACTCTCTGGT
>NW_027206325.1:408799-418799 GCF_024711535.1 Dipodomys merriami | reverse complement strand
ATGGAAGGTCAGAGGTCAGGTGAAAGGTCACAGGTCAGATGACGGGAGGTCAGAGGTCATATGATAGAAGTTCAGAGGTCAGTGATAGAAGTTCAGAGGTCATTGATGGAAGGTCAGAGGTCATGTGATGGAAGGTTACAGGTCAGATCATGGAAGGTCAGAGGTGATGTGATAGAAGGTCAAAGGTCACGTGATGGAAGGTCAGAGGTCAGGTGATGGAGGTTCAGAGGTCAGGTCATGGAAGGTCACAGGTCAGATCATGGAAGGTCAGAGGTGAGCACATGGAAGGTCAGAGGTCAGGTGAAAGGTCACAGGTCAGCTGACGGGAGGTCAGAGGTCGGATACATGCGCGTGTGTGTCTCCACAGCGACTCACGGTCTCACGCTCGCTCCTCCATGTCCACACGTCGCGTGGGCTCCTCCGTGGCCTTCGGCCCAGGCCGGGGTCTCGCACTCAGGGCCCGCTGGGACACGTCGACAGCAACCAGGGCGCGGCGTCCAGGGCCGGACTCGAACCTGCGAACCTGGAACACAAGACTGGGTGAGTCAGGGTGGATGAGTGGATGGATGGATGGATGGATGGATGGATGGATGGATGGATGGATGGGTGGATGGATGGATGGATGGATGCATGGATGGGTGGATGGATGGATGGATGAATGGGTGGATGGGTGGATGGATGGATGGATGGATGGATGGATGGGTGGATGGATGGGTGGATGGATGGATGGATGGATGGATGGATGGGTGGATGGATGGATGGATGGATGGGTGGATGGATGGGTGGATGGATGGATGGGTGGATGGGTGGATGGATGGATGGATGGGTGGATGGATGGATGGATGGATGGATGGGTGGGTGGATGGGTGGATGGATGGATGGATGGATGGGTGGATGGATGGATGGATGGATGGATGGGTGGATGGATGGATGGATGGATGGATGGGTGGATGGATGGATGGATGGATGGATGGATGGATGGATAGGTGGGTGGATGGATGGATGGATGGTATTATTACTATTACTGTTCTTGTTGTTATTGTTACTAATATAACTGTTGTTACTATTATTGTTATTATTGTTACTGTTATTGCTATTACTATTATCATTGTTTTCATTACTATTATTGTGACTATTGTTATTATTACTATTATTGTTATTGTTATTGTTGCTCTTCTTGTCGTTATTATTGCTATTATTATTACTATTGTGACTATTGTTATGATTACTATTATTACTATTATTGGTATTTTTATTATTAGCATTATTGTTATTATTGTTATTACTATTGCTACTATTGTTATTATTATGTTATTGTTGTTGTTATTACTATTAGTATTATTGTGACTATTGTGGTTATTATTATTATTATTGTTATTATTGTTATTATTGATATTATTATTGTTATTTTTATTATTTTTTCCTTGTTATTATTATTATTGTTGTTATTGTTGTCATTACTGTTGTTATTATTGTTATCATTTCTATTATGATTATTAATATTGTTACTATTGTTATTATTATAGTTATTATGATTGTTATTGTTGTTATTGTTATTATTATTGTCATTATTGATATTATTATTGCCATTATTATTGTTATTGCTTTTGTTATTGTTATTGTTATTATTATTGTTGTTGTTATTGTTATTGTTGTGATTATTTTTCTTTTTTATTTTGTTATTGTTGTTATTATTATTGTTATTATTGTTATTACTATTGTTCTTGTTGTTGTTATTATTTTTTTCTTGTTATTATTATTATTATTGTTATTATTATTCTTTTTATTGATATTATTATGATTATTATTGTTATTATTGTCATTATTTTTGTAATTATTGTTGTTATTATCGTTGTTATTGTTATTGTTATTATTATTGTCATTATTGATATTATTATTGCTATTATTATTATTGCTTTTGTTGTTATTGTTGTTGTTATTATTATTGTTATTGTTGCTATTGATATTATTATTGTTACTGTAATTGTTATTATTGTTGTTTTTGTTATTGCTGTTATTATTATTGTTATTACTATTGTTATTGTTATTATTATTTTTTCTTGTTATTATTATTATTATTGATATTATTATTGTTATTATTGTTATTATTTTTGTAACTATTGTTGTTATTATTGCTATTGTTGCTATTGTATTATTGTTCCTGTTATTGTTATTATTGTTTTTGTTATTATTATTGTTGTTATTGTTGATATTCTTTCTATTATTATTATTAATGTTGTTATTATTATTGATATTATTATTGTTGTTGTTGTTATTGTTATTAATATTGTTTTTATTGTTATTATTATTATTTTTTCTTGTTATTATTATTATTATTCATATTATTGTTGTTATTGTTGTTATTATTGTTATTATTTTTGTTATTATTATTGTTTTTATTGTTGTTATTGTTGTTATTATTGTCATTATTGATATTATTATTGGTATTATTATTGTTATTGCTTTTGTTATTGTTATTGTTGTTATTATTATTGTTATTATTATTTTTTTCTTGTTATTATTATTATTATTGTTATTATTGTTATTATTGTTATTATTTTTGTTATTATCATTGTTTTTATTGTTGTTATTGATATTATTATTGTTATTCTTTCTATTATTATTATCAATAGTGTAATTATTGTTATTATTACTGTTATTATTATTATTATTGATATTATTATTATTATTATTATGGTTGTTATTGTTATTATTGATATTATTATTGTTATTATTATTCTTTTTATTGATATTATTATTATTATTGTTGTTATTGTTATTAATATTGTTTTTATTGTTATTATTATTATTTTTTCTTGTTATTATTGTCATTATTGATATTATTATTGTTATTATTGATATTATTATTGATATTATTATTATTATTGTTGTTGTTATTGTTATTAATATTGTTTTTATTGATTATTGATTATTGATTTTATTAATTATTGTTATTATTGTTATTATTATTGTTATTATTATTATTGTTTTTATTGTTATCATTATTATTTTTTCTTGTTATTATTATTATTATTGTTATTATTATTCTTTTTATTGATGTTATTATTATTGTTGTTGTTGTTATTGTTATTAATATTGTTTTTATTGATTATTGATTATTGATTTTATTAATTATTGTTATTTTTGTCATTATTGTTGTTATTATTGTTATTATTTCTATTATTATTATTATTATTATTGACATTATTATTGTTATTATTATTTTTATTGATATTATTATTATTATTGTTGTTATTGTTGTTGTTATTGATATTATTGTTATTATTACTGTTATTATTGTAATTATTAATATTATTATTATTATTATTATGGTTGTTATTGTTATTATTGATATTATTATTGTTCTTGTTATTGTTATTAATATTGATTATTGATTATTGATTTTATTAATTATTATTATTATTGTTATTATTATTGTTATTATTATTATTATTATTGATATTATTATTAATATTGTTTTTATTGATTATTGATTTTATTAATTATTATTATTATTGATATTATTATTGTTATTATTGTTATTATTATTGTTGTGGTTACCCTCCTCGCCCCGCTCCTCTCTCCGCCCCTCGCTGTGCTGCTCCCGCCGCCCTCTCTGTGCCTCTCCCTCGTCTCATCCTCGCGCTGTCGCTCAGCGTCTTCCTGGCGCCACAAACCACGAAAAACCCACTGCGCATGCGCGAACACCGCACTGCGCATGCGCGAACCCACCGCCGCCGCGCTGGACACCGAGTGCGCATGCGCCCCGGAGCGCCAGGAACCTGGAAAAGACGGAAAACCTACTGCGCATGCGCGCGTCGGCGGCAGAAAGGCACTGCGCATGCGCGCGTCGGCGGCAAAAACCCCCTAAACGTGCAATGACGCACTGCGCATGCGCGTACGGGGAGCCAGGAGGCGGAAAAAGGCACGAAACATTGTGCGCATGCGCGCGTCGGCGGCAGAAACGAACTGCGCATGCGCCTCCCGGCGGCGGAAGCAGCCAAACGTTCCATCACGCACTGCGCATGCGCCTAGGGAGGGCCAGAAGCCCGGAAAAGGTCCCAAAGCCTCTGCGCATGCGCGCATCGGCGGCAGAAACGAACTGCGCATGCGCCTCTCTGCGGCCAAAACAGACAAACGTTCGATCACGCACTGCGCATGCGCCTAGGGAGGGCCACAAGCCCGGAAAAGGTCCCAAACAGTCTGCGCATGCGCGTCTCGGCGGCCGCGGCGGCAAACACCTACTGCGCATGCGTCCCACGGCGGCCCCAGCACACAAAACCTTAATTCAGGGACTGCGCATGCGCGTCTCGGCGGCCTCGGCGGCAAACACCTACTGCGCATGCGTCCCGCGGCGGCCCCAGCAGAGAAAACCTTAAATCAAGGACTGCGCATGCGCGTCTCGGCGGCCACGGCGGCGAAACCCTGAAATCAGGGACTGCGCATGCGCCTTTCGGCGGCCCCGGCGGCGGCGGCGCCTGCGCAGTGCGCTCCTGCGGCCCGGCCGCGGTTCCGCGCCTGCGCACACGCGTTCCGCGGTCCCGTCGCGCATGAGCAGTGCGTTTTTCCCGTTCCGCGGCGCGCTGGCGCATGCGCAGTGGGTGTGGGCCCGTTCCGCGCGTGCGCAGTCGCGTCTCCCGGCCTCTTTCCCCCACCACCACCACCATGGCGGTCACGCACCTCATCTTCGACCTGGACGGGCTGCTGCTCGGTGAGCGCGTGTCTGGGCGCGGCCGGAAGTGGGAGGGCGGCGGGCGGAGGCGGCGCAGGCCGGGCACTTCCGGTGAGGCCTACACTTCCGGTGGCGCGCGCGGCGCTCAGGCCTGGCGCGGCCGCGAAGCGCGCGGGCACTTCCGGTGGGGACCGGGAGAGGAGGCCACGCCCCCCGGGGAGGACGTGGCCACGCCCCCCTGCGTGCCCCAGGCCACGCCCACTGCTGGGAGTCCTGATAGCACTGGATGGGCGTGTGGGTGGCCCCGCCCCTCCACTTCCGGTGTGGATGGGAATGGGTTAGCCACGCCCCCTGGGAGCACGTAGCCACGCCCCCTGCGTGCTCTTAGCCACGCCCCTGGCTCTAGGAAGCCACGCCCACTGCTCTCAGTGCTCATAGCACTCGATGGGCGTGTGGAGGGTCCCGCCCCTCCACTTCCGGTTTCTGGAGCTAGACCTTGGCCACGCCCCCCTGGGAGGACGTAGCCACGCCCCCCTGCGTGCCCCAGGCCACGCCCACTGCGCAAGAAGTGTTCTGTAGTAAGTGGTCCTTTCACGCTAGGGTTGCTGTGCGCATGCGCTGTGCCTACTGGCGGGGGGTTTTCCTGCGCCTGCGCAGTTCTTTCTTCAGTTTTGAGGCGCATGCGCAGTTCTTTTTTCAGTTTTCTGGCGCATGCGCACTGCTATCTTCAGTTTTCTGGCGCATGCGCAGTTATTGCTTCAGTTTTCTGGCGCATGCGCAGTTCTTTGCGGTTTTTCTCGCGCATGCGCAGTTCTTTGCGGTTTTTCTCGCGCATGCGCAGTTCCTTCTTCAGTTTTGTGGCGCGTGCGCAGTTGTTTCTTCACTTTTCTCGCGCCTGCGCAGTTCTTTCTGCACTTTTAGGCGCACGCGCAGTTCTTTCTTCACTTTTCTCGCGCCTGCGCAGTTGTTTCTTCACTTTTCTGGCGCATGCGCAGTTCTTTGTTCACTTTTGGGCGCATGCGCAGTTCTTTCTTCAGTTTTGTCGCGCATGCGCAGTTCTTTCTTCACTTTTCTCGCGCCTGCGCAGTTGTTTCTTCACTTTTCTCGCGCCTGCGCAGTTGTTTCTTCACTTTTCTGGCGCATGCGCAGTTCTTTGTTCACTTTTGGGCGCATGCGCAGTTCTTTCTTCAGTTTTGTCGCGCATGCGCAGTTCTTTCTTCATTTTTCTCGCGCCTGCGCACTTCTTGCTCCAGTTTTCTTGCGCATGCGCAGTTCTTTCTTCACTTTTCAGGCGCCTGCGCAGTTGTTTCTTCAGTTTTCTCGCGCATGCGCAGTTCTTTCTTCACTTCGGGCGGCGCGTCCGCACTGCGCATGCGCACTGGCTTAGTCGGAGCAGAGGCCCCGGGTGGATCCCAAAGGATGGAGTTTGTGTCGGCATTGCGCATGCGCACGGTCGGAAGGCGCGTCCTCACTGCGCATGCGCACTAGCTTAGTTGTCAGGGAGACTCGGAGTGGACCCCAAAGGGTGGAGTTGCCGTCGGCATTGCGCATGCGCACGGTCGGAAGGTGCGTCCGCACTGCGCATGCGCACGGCGGGTCGGCGGGTCGGCACTGCGCATGCGCACTGGCTTAGTCGGCGGGGAGGCCCCGAGTGGACCCCAAAGGATGGAGTTGCCGTCGGCATTGCGCATGCGCACTGTCAGGAAGTGCGTCCGCACTGCGCATGCGCACTGGCTTCGTCGGCGGAGAGGCGCGAAATGGACCCCAGAGGATAGAGTTGCCATCGGCATTGCGCATGCGCACGGTCAGAAGGCGCGTCCGCACTGCGCATGCGCACGGTGGGGAGGCACGTCGGCACTGCGCATGCGCACTGGCTTCGTCGGCGGGGAGGCCCCGAGTGGACCCCAAACGAGCGATCGACCGTCGGCATTGCGCATGCGCACAGGGTGAGTCGGCGGGGAGGCTCCCCTCGGACCCCAGACGATGGAGTTTGTGTCGGCATTGCGCATGCGCACGGTCGGAAGGCGCGTCCGCACTGCGCATGCGCACATTCGGGAGGTGCGTCCACACCGCGCATGCGCACTAGCTTAGTTGTCAGGGAGACTCGGAGTGGACCCCAAAGGGTGGAGTTGCCGTCGGCATTGCGCATGCGCACTGTCAGGATGTGCGTCCGCACTGCGCATGCGCACTGGCTTCGTCGGTGGAGAGGCGCGAAATGGACCCCAGAGGATAGAGTTGCCGTCGGCACTGCGCATGCGCACTAGCTTAGTTGTCAGGGAGACTCGGAGTGGACCCCAAAGGATGGAGTTGCCGTCGGCATTGCGCATGCGCACTGGCTTCGTCGGCGGGGAGGCCCCAAGTGGACCCCAAACGAGCGATCGACCGTCGGCATTGCGCATGCGCACAGGGTGAGTCGTGGGGGAGGCTCCCCTCGGACCCCAGACGATGCAGTTTGTGTCGGCATTGCGCATACGCACGAAGGCGCGTCCGCACTGCGCATGCGCACGGCGGGGAGGCGCGTCGGCACTGCGCATGCGCACTAGCTTAGTCGTCAGGGAGACTCGGAGTGGACCCCAAAGGATGGAGTTGCCGTCGGCATTGCGCATGCGCACAGTGAGAGTCGGCGGGGAGGCCCCGAGTGGACCCCAGACGAGCCATCGACCGTCGGCATTGCGCATGCGCACAGGGTGAGTCGTCGGGGAGGCTCCCCTCGGACCCCAGACGATGGAGTTTGTGTCGGCATTGCGCATGCGCACGGTCAGAAGGCGCGTCCGCACTGCGCATGCGCACATTCGGGAGGTGCGTCCGCACCGCGCATGCGCACTAGCTTAGTTGTCAGGGAGACTCGGAGTGGACCCCAAAGGATGGAGTTGCCGTCGGCATTGCGCATGCGCACAGTGAGAGTCGACGGGGAGGCCCCGAGTGGACCCCAGACGAGCGATCGACCGTCGGCATTGCGCATGCGCACAGGGTGAGTCGTCGGGGAGGCTCCCCTGGGACCCCAGACGATGGAGTTTGTGTCGGCATTGCGCATGCGCACATTCGGGAGTCGCGTCCGCACCGCGCATGCGCACTAGCTTAGTTGTCAGGGAGACTCGGAGTGGACCCCAAAGGATGGAGTTGCCGTCGGCATTGCGCATGCGCACGGTCGGAAGGCGTGTCGGCACTGCGCATGCGCACTGGCTTCGTCGGCGGGGAGGCCCCGAGTGGACCCCAAACGAGCCATCGACCGTCGGCATTGCGCATGCGCACAGGGTGAGTCGTCGGGGAGGCTCCCCTCGGACCCCAGACGATGCAGTTTGTGTCGGCATTGCGCATGCGCACGAAGGCGCGTCCGCACTGCGCATGCGCACTAGCTTAGTTGTCAGGGAGACTCGGAGTGGACCCCAAAGGATGGAGTTGCCGTCGGCATTGCGCATGCGCACAGTGACAGTCGGCGGGGAGGCCCCGAGTGGACCCCAGACGAGCGATCGACCGTCGGCATTGCGCATGCGCACAGGGTGAGTCGGCGGGGAGGCTCCCCTCGGACCCCAGACGATGCAGTTTGTGTCGGCATTGCGCATGCGCACGAAGGCGCGTCCGCACTGCGCATGCGCACGGCGGGGAGGCGCGTCGGCACTGCGCATGCGCACTAGCTTAGTCGTCAGGGAGACTCGGAGTGGACTCCAAAGTATGGAGTTGCCGTCGGCATTGCGCATGCGCACAGTGACAGTCGGCGGGGAGGCCCCGAGTGGACCCCAGACGAGCGATTGACTGTCGGCATTGCGCATGCGCACAGGGTGAGTCGGCGGGGAGGCTCCCCTCGGACCCCAGACGATGGAGTTTGTGTCGGCATTGCGCATGCGCATGGTCAGAAGGCGCGTCTGCACTGCGCATGCGCACATTCGGGAGGTGCGTCCGCACCGCGCATGCGCACTAGCTTAGTTGTCAGGGAGACTCGGAGTGGACCCCAAAGGATGGAGTTGCCGTCGGCATTGCGCATGCGCACAGTGACAGTCGGCGGGGAGGCCCCGAGTGGACCCCAGACGATCGATTGACTGTCGGCATTGCGCATGCGCACAGGGTGAGTCGGCGGGGAGGCTCCCCTCGGACCCCAGACGATGGAGTTTGTGTCGGCATTGCGCATGCGCACGGTCGGGAGGTGGGTCCGCTTTGCGCATGCGCACTAGTCACTGTAATTGTTTATTAGTTACTATTATTGTTATTGTTGTTATTATTGTTACTATTAGTATTCTAGATTATCAATTAATACTATTAATACTTATTATTAGTAATAATAATAGAATATCATAATGTAATACTATTAATACTAACTGTAATTGGTGTTTATTAGTTATTATAATGGTTATTATTGTTACTATTACTCCTATTAGTATTCTAGATTATTAATTAGTAGTATTAATAGTTATTATTACTAATAATAATACAATATAATAATATAATACTATTAATACTAACTGTAATTGTTGTTTATTAGTGACTATGATGGATATTATTGTTATTATTGTTACTATTACTCCTATGAGTATTCTTGATAATTAAATAATAGTATTAATAGTTATTACTAATAATAATAGAATAGAATATGATGACTACGAACTATGATGAGTGTTTATTAGTTAGTATTATTGTTATTTTCCTTAGTATTGTTACTACTGTTATTCCTATTAGTAGTCTTGATTATTAATTAATAGTATTAATACTTATTATTACTAATAATGATAAAATATTATAATATAATACTGTTAATACTAACTGTAATTGTTGTTTATTAGTGACTATGATGGTTATTGTTGTTATTTTCCTTACTATTGTTACTACTATGATTGTTATGAGTATTCTATATTATTAATTAATAGTATTAATAGTTATTATTAGTAATAATAATAGAATATCATGATATAATATGAGTACTAGTAACTATGATTGTTATTATTTTTACTATTATTACCACTATGATTGCTATGAGTATTCTTGATGATTAATTATTACTATTAATACTTATTATTATTACTAATAATACTATATAATCATATTCCTGACTAGGATTGTTATTGTTGTGACAGTTCTTACTACGATGACTGTTATTCTTCTTCTTGTTCTTATGATCACGTTGACTCTTATTGTGACTGTGGATGAGTTACCATGACAGTGATTGTGGATGATGATGTAACGATCACGGTGGTGATTCTTGTGCATGCTGACTAACTAACCTCTCTCTCTCTCTCTGTATGTGTCCGTCCGTCCATCCAGACACCGAGCGTCTGTACTCCCAGGTGTTCGGGGAGCTGTGTGGACGCCACGGCCGTGACTATTCGTGGGAGCTGC
>NW_027206325.1:401299-403799 GCF_024711535.1 Dipodomys merriami | reverse complement strand
ACCGGACACACAGATTCCCAGACCCGACCAGACCACAGAGACACAGACAGACAGACATCGGAACAGACCAGACAGACAGACAGACAGACATGTAAACAAACACACCGACAGACAGACAGACCACAGAGACAGACACACAGACAGACACAGAGACAGACACATGGACACAGAGACAGATGCACAGACAGACAGACACAAGACACCGGACAGACACACAGATTCACAGACCAGAGCAGACAGACATATGGACAGACAAGACAGAGAGACAGACAGACGCAGAGAGACGCACAGATAAACAGATCAGGCAGACGGACAGACAGACATACCAGAGAGACACACAAATAGACGGACATATAGACAGACAGACGGATACAGAGACAGACACACACAGATAGACTGACACAGAGACAGACGGACAGACAGACAGACAGACAGACACACGGACACACAGACATATGGACAGAGAAGACAGACAGACAGACAGGTAGATGGAGACAGACAGACAGACAGAAGCACACACAGATAGACACAGAGACAAAGACAGACACACGGATACACAGACAGAGACACATGCACAGACAGATGGACAAACACAGAGACCAGACAGACAGACAGACAGACAGACACAGACAGACACAGACAGACAGACAGACACAGACAGACACAGACAGACAGACACAGACAGACAGACACAGACAGACAGACACAGAGACAGACAGACAGACAGACACAGACAGACACAGACAGACAGACAGACACAGACAGACAGACACAGACAGACACAGACAGACACAGACAGACAGACAGACACAGAAACAGACAGAGACACGGACAGACACACAGAAAGACAGACAGGCAGACATGCAAGCAGACACACAGACAGACGCACAGACACAGACATAGATGCACAGACAGACAGACAGACACGGACAGATACACAAAACAACAAGACAGACAGACAGACACAGACACGGAGACAGACAGACAGACAGACCGAGACCAACAAGACAGACAGACAGACAGACAGACAGACAGACGGAGACCAAGAAGACAGACAGACAGACAGGTAGATGGAGACAGACAGACACACACATACACAGACCGGGCAGACAGACAGACCGACCACAGAGACACAGACAGACAGACAGACATAGGGACAGACAGACAGACATGTAAACAAAGACTCCAACAGACACACAGACAGACAGACACAGACACAGAGACCAGACAGACAGACAGACCACAGAAACACACAAATAGACAGACATATACACAGACAGACAGACAGACGGATACAGAGACGAACACACACAGATAGACAGACACAGAGACAGACAGACAGACACAACAGAACGGATAGACAGACAGATTCACAGACCACACCAGACACACCACAGACAGACAGACAGACAGACAGACAGACAGACAGACAGACAGACAGACAGACAGACAGACGGACAGATACAGAGACAGACAGACACAGACTAGGCAGACACACAGACAGACACACCACAGAGATACGGACAGACAGACAGACACACCACGGAGATACGGACAGACAGACAGACACACCACGGAGATACGGACAGACAGACAGACGCACCACGGAGATACGGACAGACAGACAGACACACCACGGAGATACGGACAGACAGACAGACACACCACGGAGATACGGACAGACAGACAGACACTGATAGACAGACAGACAGACACAAGAGACCGGACACACAGATTCCCAGACCCGACCAGACCACAGAGACACAGACAGACAGATACACAACAATAGACAGACAGACAGACACACGGACACAGACACCAGACAGACAGACAGACAGACACGGACAGATACACAAAACAACAAGACAGACCTACAGATGCAGACAGACACACAGATTCACAGACCAGACAGACAGACAGACAGACAGACAGACCACAAATAGACATATATAGACAGACCGACAGATACAGAGACAGACAGACCAGACACAGAGACACACGGACAAACACAGACAGACAGACAGACACAGACACGGAGACAGACAGACAGACAGACAGACCGAGACCAACAAGACAGACAGACAGACAGACAGGTAGATGGAGACAGACAGCACACACATACACAAACCAGGCAGACAGACAGACCGACCACAGAGACACAGACAGACAGACATAGGGACAGACAGACAGACATGTAAACAAAGACTCCGACAGACACACAGACAGACAGACACAGACACAGAGACCAGACAGACAGACAGACCACAGAAACACACAAATAGACAGACATATAGACAGACAGACAGACAGACGGATACAGAGACAGACAGACACAGATAGACAGACACAGAGACAGACAGACAGACACAGACAGACAGACACAGACAGACACACACAGACAGACACAGACACAGACAGACAGACACAGACAGACAGACACAGACAGACACACAGACACAGACAGACACAGACAGACAGACACAGACAGACAGACCACAGG
>NW_027206325.1:388799-396299 GCF_024711535.1 Dipodomys merriami | reverse complement strand
TTTTATTATTTTGATATTGTTATTCATTATGATTGTTATTATCACAATTATTGTTATTACTATTATTATTATTACTATTGTTATTGTTATTGTTACTGTGGTTTTTGTCATAATTACTGTTGCTATTAGTTATTATTAGTATTACTGTTATTATTATTACTTTTTCGTTGTTTGATTATTATTATTAATTAATTATTTATATAATTTATTTATTTATAGATTTGTTATTTTATTATTATTCATTATCATTATTTATTATTATTCATTATCATTATTTATTATTATTAGTTATTATTACTATTATTATTATTACTTTTTTGTTGTTTTTTATTATTATTATTCATTAATTTTTTATATTATCTATTTATTTACAGATTCATTATTTATTATTATTTATTATTACTATTCTTGTTACTATTATTATTATTATTATTTATTTTATTGTTATTAGTATTACTTATTATTATTACTGTTATTGTTGTTATTTTTGTTATTATTACTGTTGTTACTGTTATTATTACTATTAATATTTATTATTGTTATTATTATTAGTGTTATTGTTACTATTATTATTCATTATTTATTATTATTATTTTCTATTATTATTATTTTATTATTACTGTTGTTATTATTATCATGATTACTGTTATTGTTGTTATTTTTCTTATTATTTCTGTTATTTTGTCATTCCTGTTCTCATTATGGTTATTATTACTGTGTTAATTGCTTTGGTTGTTATTATTACTGTTATTCATTATCATTATTTAGGTTATTATTTATTATTGATTGGTATCATTTATGTATTTATATATTTATTATTGTATTATTATTATTGATCACTGTTACTCCTGTTATTTTTGTTCTTATCACTGTTGTTTTATTAATATTATAATAATACTATAATATTAATATTAATATTAATAAATATTAATATTATATTATTATAATATTATTATAATAATATTATATAATAATAATTATTATTGTTATTGTTACTATTATTATGTATTTATAATTTCATTATTATTTATTATTTGTTATTATTTATTAGTATTATTTTTGTTATTATTGTTGTCATTATTACTATTATTGCTATTATCATTACTATTGATTATTATTTATTACTTTAGTATTTATTTTTACTATTATTTATTATTTATTATTACTATTTACTATTATTACTATTATTACTATTATTTATTATTACTATTATTACTATTGTTTATTATTTATTATGACTATTATTATCTTTATGATTGTTGTTATTACTATTATGACAGTTATTCTTGTTGTGACTATGACTCTTATTAATTAGTGTTCTGTAATTATTATTGATTAATATTGTTTAAGTATTTATTATCTTATTATGATTAATCCCTAGGATTACTGTGATTTCTGTTATTATTACTATTATTTTATTCTTACTGTTCTATGCATTTATCATCATGTTATTATTTATTAATTACCATATTATTTATTATTTATTACCATTTTATATGATTATTTTTACTATTATTGTTGTTATTATGACTCTTATTAATGATCATTATATCATTTATTATTTATTACTATCTTTATTTATTATTTTATATATTATTTTACTTATTATTTATTATTTATTATTATTACTATTTATTATTTATTATATCTTGTTGTGATTATTGTTATTATTACCCTTATTAATTATTTTTCTGTATGTCATTATTTATGATGGATTGATATTATTTCAGTCTTGATCTATTTATCATGTTATTATGATGGTTCACTATGATTACTGTTATTTTTCTCATTGTCACTGTTATTTCACCATTCCTCTTCTCACCATGGGTATGATTACTCTTATTATCACTATTGTTGCTATTGTTACTACGCCTCCGCCTCTGGGCGTCGCCTTGGCCGCCCCTCTGCCCCTCCCCGTCGCCATGGTGACGGCCCACCCCCTCAAAACCCCCCCCTCGCGCTCCCATTGGCTGATTCCAGGCCTTGGGAGGCGGGCCTGGGCCCCAGGGAACCAATCCCAGGCGGCCCCATCCCAGAATAATCCACACAGCCGTTGCTACGCAACGCGCGTTGCCAGGCAGAGCGCAGGGACGCTGCCATTGGCTGCCAGGAGGGCGGGCCTAACCTCAGGGGACCAATCCCCAAGCCAGCGAGGCCTAGAGGGACAGGTGAAGCCACTGCGACGCACGGGACGCTGCCATTGGCTGCCAGGAGGGCGGGCCTTCGTCTGGGCGACCAATAGCGAGCCAGCACAGCCCAGAATAGCAGAGGCAGCTGTTGCTACGCAACCAGCGTTGCCAGGCAACGCAGGGGAGGCCGCCATTGGCTCCCAGGAGGGCGGGACTTAGTCCAATGGACCAATAGGAAGCGAGTAAGGGGAAAAATGACTTTTAGAGCGTCAGGGACGCACGTTACGCAGCGTAGGAGGCGGGACTAAGGTTCCAAACGTTCCTATTGGGTCTGAGAGCGCCAGGGGAGGGCGGGACTTAGTCCAATGGACCAATAGGAAGCGAGGAAGAGCAAAAATGACATTTAGAGCGTCAGGGACGCACGTTACGCAGCGTGGGGGGCGGGACTAAGGTTCCAAACGTTCCTATTGGGTCTCAGCGCGCCAGGGGAGGGCGGGACTTAGTCCAATGGACCAATAGGAAGGAAGTAGGAGGAAAAATGATGTTTAGAGCGTCAGGGACGCACGTTACGCAGCGTAGGGGGCGGGACTAAGGGAGTAAACGTTCCTATTGGGTCTTAGAGCATTGGGGGAGGGCGGGACTTAGTCCAATGGACCAATAGGAAGCGAGTATGGGGAAAAATGATATTTAGAGCGTCAGGGACGCACGTTACGCAGCGTGGGGGGCGGGACTAAGCCTGTACTCGTTCCCATTGGGTCTCAGAGCACTGGGGGAGGGCGGGACTTAGTCCAATGGACCAATAGGAAGCGAGGAAGACGAAAAATGACTTTTAGAGCGTCAGGGACGCATCTGACGTTACGTAAGGGGCGGGACTAAGGTTCCAAACGTTCCTATTGGGTCTCAGCGCGTCAGGGGAGGGCGGGACTTAGTCCAATGGACCAATAGGAAGCGAGTATGGGGAAAAATGATATTTAGAGCGTCAGGGACGCACGTGACGCAGCGTGGGGGGCGGGACTAAGCCCCCCAGGGCCCCGCGCATGCGCACTCGGGGCCTGGCGCCCGGCGGGGCCGAGGTCGGAGCTGGTCGGCGGCCTCGCGGGACCCGGATGTGACCACGGTGTGGGGAAACGGGGAGAAGGGGGGGGGGACTTGTATTTGGAAAGGGGGATCTGGGGGAAAAGGTGAGGGCCTAGGGAGGGGAGGGGGACTTGTATGTGGAAAGGGGGATCTGGGGGGGGACGGGGAAGGCCGTGGGGGGCGGGACTTGTGTTCTGGTAGGGGGATTTCGGGGGGAGTTTAGGGCCTAGGGAGGGGAAGGGGGGCTTGTGTTCTGGAAGGGAGATTTGGGGGGACGGGGAAGGCCGTGGGGGGGACTTCTATTTGGAAAGGGGGATCTGGGGGAAAGAGGTGAGGGCCTAGGGAGGGCAGGGGGACTTGTGTTCTGGAAGGGGGATCTGGGGGGGGACGGGGTAGGCCGTGAGGGTGGGCACTTGTATTTGGAAAGGGGGATCTGGGGGGGGAGGTTAGGGCCTAGGGAGGGGAGGGGGCCTTGTATTCTGGAAGGGGGATCTGGGGAGGGGGGAAGGCCGTGGGGGGACTTGTATTTGGAAAGGGGGATCTGGGGGGAAAGAGGTGAGGGCCTAGGGAGGGGAGGGGGACTTGTATTTGGAAAGGGGGATCTGGGGGGGACGGGGAAGGCCGTGGGGGGGACTTGTATTTGGAAAGGGGGATCTAGGGGGGAGGTTAGGGCCTAGGGAGGGGAGGGGGACTTGTATTTGCAAAGGGAGATCTGGGGGGGAGAGGTGAGGGCCTAGGGAGGGGAGGGGGACTTGTATTTGGAAAGGGGGATCTGGGGGGAGGAGGAAGGGATGGGGTTGGGAGGGGGGACTTGTGTTCTGGTAGGGGGATTTGGGGGGATGGGGAAGACAGTCGGGGGGCTTGTATTTGGAAAGGGGGATCTGGGGAACGGGGAAGGCCGTGGGGGGGACTTGTGTTCTGGTAGGGGGATTTGGGGGGGAGGTGAGGGCCTCGGGAGCGGAGGGGAGGCTTGTATTCTGGAAGGGGGATCTGGGGAGGGGGAAGGCCGTGGGGGAGACTTGTATTTGGAAAGGGGAATCTGGGGGGGGACGTGAGGGCCTAAGGAGGGGAGGGGGGGCTTGTATTCTGGAAGGGGGATCCGGGGACGGGGAAGGCCGTGGGGGGGGACTTGTATTTGGAAAGGGGGATCTGGGGGACGGGGAAGGCCGTGGGGGGGCTTGTATTTGGAAAGGGGGATCTGGGGGGGAGGTGAGGGCCTAAGGAGGGGAGGGGGGGCTTGTATTCTGGAAGGGGGACATGGGGGGAGGGGGGGAAGGCCGTGGGGGGCACTTGTATTTGGAAAGGGGGATCTGGAGGGGAGGAGGAATGGATGGGGTGGGGAGGGGGGACTTGTGTTCTGGTAGGGGGATTTGGGGGGACGGGGAAGGCCGTGGGGGGGTTCTTGTATTTGGAAAGGGGGATCTAGGGGGTGGGAGAGGGCCGAGGAAGCTCTGAGGTGGGGAGGAGGGACTTGTACCCTAGAAGGGGGATCTGGTGGGTGGAACGTGTGGATGGATATGGGGGGGACTTGTATTTGGAAAGGGGGATCTGTGGAAGGGGAGTTAGTGTCTAGGAAGGGCTGGAATGGGGAGGGGGGACTTGTATTCTAGAAGGGAGATCTGGGGGGGATGAAAGGGTGAAGAGGGGAGGGGGGACTTGTGTTCTGGAAGGCGGATCTGAGCGGGAGTGGGGGAACCTGAGGAGGGACTTGTATTTGGAAACGGGGATCTGGGAGGGGGATGAAAGGACGGGTGGGGAGGGGGACTTGTATTCTGCAATGGGGATCTGGGAGGGGATGAAAAGGTGCCGTGGAGAGGGGGACTTCTATTTGGAAACGGGGATCTGGGGGGGTGGGCCTACGAACGACTGGGGAGCGGAGGGGGGACTTGTGTTCTGGAAGGGGGATCTGGGGGGGAGGGGAAGGCCGTGGGGGGGACTTGTATTTGGAAACGGGGATCTAGGGGGTGGGAGAGGGCCGAGGAAGGTCTGGGGTGGGGAGGAGGGACTTGTATTCTAGAAGGGGGATCTGGTGGGTGGAAGGTGTGGGGGGATATGCGGGGGACTTGTTTTTGGAAAGGGGGATCTGGGGGGGGTTGAAGGGCTGGGGTGGGGAGGGGGGACTTGTATTCTAGAAGGGGGATCTGCAGGAGGTTAGGGTCTAGGGAGGGGAGGGGATGGGGAGGGGGACTTGTATCCTAGAAGGACGATCTGGTGGGTGGAAATGTTTGGGGGGATATGGGGGGGGACTTGTATATAGAAAGAGGGATCTGTGGGGAGAGATTGCGCCTACGAAAGGCTTCGGTGGGAAGGGGGACTTGTATTCTGGAAGGGAGATCTCAGGTCGGTGGGGAGGCCATGGGAGGGGACTTGTATTTGGAAACGTTGATCTGGAGGGAGGATGAAGGGCTTGGGTGGGGAGGGGGCCCTTGTGTTCTGGAAGGGGGATCTGGGGGGATGGGGAAACCGTTGGGGGTGGGACAAGGGGGGAACTTGTATTTGGAAAGGGAGATCTGCGGGGAGTGAGAGCGGAAGAAAGGGCTGCAATGGGGAGGGGGACTTCTTTTCTGGAAAGGGGATGGGGGGGAGTGGGTTGGCCGTGGGGGGAAATATAGGGGGTTACTTGTATTTGGAAAGGGGGATCTGGGGGGGAGTGGGTGGGTTGGGGAGGGGGCACTTATATTCTGGAACGGGGATCTGGGGCTTAGGGCCTAGGAAAGGATGAAATGGGGAGGGGGGACTTCTCTTCTGGAAGGGGAATCTGGAGGAGGGGAGGTGTGGGAGGATATGGGGGGGAGACTTGTATTTGGAAAGGGGGATCTGAGGGGAGGTTATGGCCTAGAAAGGGCTGGAGTGGGGAATGGGGGACTTGTGTTCTGGAAGGGGGATCTGTGGGGGTGGGTTAGGGCCTAGGGAGGGGATGGGGTGCACAGGGAAGAAGAGGGGGAGCTGGGGATGAGCCTTGGGTGCGGAGAGGGGGGGGACTTGTATTCTGCAAGGGAGACCTAAGTGGTAGGGAAAGGGGGGAGGACTTGTATTCTGGAAGGGGGGGGCCGGGGTTAGGGCCTAGGAAGGGCTGGACTGGGCTGGAAAGTGGGGACTTGTATTCTGGAAGGGGGATCTGGGGGGGGAGGAGTGGATGAGGGCCTAGGGAGGGCTGGGGAGGGGTACTTGTATTCTGAAAGGGGGATCTGGGGGGGGGAGTGGGATCATTCATCAGAGTTAATCGATCACAGGGAATGAATGATACCACCTTGGTATCATTCATTCCCCCCTGAGATCCCTCTGACGTCATTAATTCCAATTGGATGTCAGTGGGGTATCATTCATTCCAATGGGGTATCATTAATTCCAATGTGATATCATTCATTCCAGTCTTAGATCGATTTGGCATCATTAATTCCAATCTGAGATCAACCTGACATCATTCATTCCCATTTGGTATCATTCATTCCAATTTGATATCATTCATTCCAACCTGGTATCATTCATTCCAATTTGACATCATTCATTCCCATTTGGTATCATTCATTCCAACTTGATATCATTCATTCCAACCTGGTATCATTCATTCCAACTTGATATCATTCATTCCAACTTGGTATCATTCATTCCATCCTGGTATCATTCATTCCAAGTTGATATCATTCATTCCAACTTGGTATCATTCATTCCAACTTAGTATCATTCATTCCAACTTGGTATCATTCATTCCCATTTGGTATCATTCATTCCAACTTGGTATCATTCATTCCAACTTGGTATCATTCATTCCAACTTGGTATCATTCATTCCCATTTGGTATCATTCATTCCAACCTGGTATCATTCATTCCAATTTGACATCATTCATTCCAACCTGGTATCATTCATTCCAATTTGACATCATTCATTCCAACCTGGTATCATTCATTCCAATTTGACATCATTCATTCCAACTTGGTATCATTCATTCCAACTTGACATCATTCATTCCAACTTGATATCATTCATTCCAACTTGGTATCATTCATTCCAACCTGGTATCATTCATTCCAAGTTGATATCATTCATTCCAACTTGACATCATTCATTCCAACCTGGCATCATTCATTCCAACTTGGTATCATTCATTCCAACCTGGTATCATTCATTCCAACTTGACATCATTCATTCCAACTTGGTATCATTCATTCCCATTTGGTATCATTCATTCCAACCTGGTATCATTCATTCCAACTTGGTATCATTCATTCCAACTTGACATCATTCATTCCAACCTGGCATCATTCATTCCAACTTGGTATCATTCATTCCAA
>NW_027206325.1:376299-383799 GCF_024711535.1 Dipodomys merriami | reverse complement strand
GTTATTATTGTAGTTATTATTGTTATTTTTCTTGTTATTACTGTTGTTATTGTTGTTATTATTGTCATTATTGTTCTTTTCACTGTTATTGTGAATATTATTATTATTCTTTTTTATTTTGTTATTATTATTATTACTGTTATTGTTGTTATTATTATTGTTATTATTGTTGTTATTGTTATTATTATTATTTTTTCTTGTTATTATTATTCTTTTTATTGATATTATTATTATTATTGTTGTTATTATTATTTTTGTAATTATTGTTGTTATTATTGTTATTGTTGCTATTGTTATTATTTCTATTATTATCATTAATATTGTTATTAATATTGTTTTTATTGTTGTTATTGTTATTATTATTGTTGTTATTATTGTTATTCTTTCTATTATTATTATTGATATTGTTATTGATATTATTATTATTGTTATTATTATTACTTTTTCCTTGTTATTATTATTATTGTTGTTATTCTTTCTATTATTATTATTAATATTGTTATTATTGTTGTTTTTGTTATTAATATTGTTATTATTATTGATATTATTATTATTATTGTTGTTGTTATTGTTATTCTTTGTATTATTATTATTATTGTTATTATTTTTGTTTTTATTGTCGTTATTGATATTATTATTGTTATTATTATTACTATTGCTTTTGTGATTGTTATTGTAGTTATTATTATTGTTTTTCTTGATATTATTATTGATATTATTGTTGTTATTATTTTTGTTTTTTATTTTGTTATTATTATTATTATTATTCTTTTTATTCATATTGTTATTATTATTGTTATTATTTTTGTAATTATTGTTGTTATTGTTATTAATATTGTTTTTATTGTTATTATTATTTTTTTTCCTTGTTATTATTATTATTATTGTTATTATTTCTATTATTATTATTAATATTGTTATTATTGTTGTTTTTGTTGTTAATATTGTTATTATTGATATTATTATTATTGTTGTTGTTATTGTTATTAATATTGTTTTTATTGATTATTGATTATTGATTTTATTAATTATTGTTATTATTGTTATTATTGTTGTTATTATTATTGTTTTTATTGTTGTTATTCTTTCTATTATTATTATTATTATTATTATTGTTATTATTGATATTATTATTGTTATTATTATTATTTTTTCTTGTTATTATTATTATTGTTGTTATTTTTGTCATTGTTGTTGTTATTCTTTGTATTATTATTATTGTTATTGTTATTATTGTTGTTATTATTGTTGTTTTTATTGTTGTTATTGATATTATTGCTGTTATTATGAATACTATTGCTTTTGTTATTGTTATTATTATTACTTTTTCTATTATTATTATTAATATTGTTATTATTATTGGTATTATTGTTATTATTTTTGTAATTGTTGTTGTTATTATTATTGTTATTGTTTCTATTATTATTATTAATATTGTTATTATTGTTGTTGTTATTGTTATTAATATTGTTTTTATTGATTATTGATTATTGATTATTGATTTTATTAATTATTATTAATATTGTTATTATTATTGATATTATTGTTATTATTTTTGTTATTATCATTGTTTTTATTGTTGTTATTGATATTATTATTGTTATTATTTCTATTATTATTATTAATATTGTTATTATTGTTGTTTTTGTTGTTAATATTGTTATTATTATTGATATTATTATTATTGTTGTTGTTATTATTGTTATTAATATTGTTTTTATTGATTATTGATTATTGATTTTATTAATTATTGATATTATTGTCATTATTATTGTTATTATTTCTGTTATTATTATTATTATTATTAATAGTGTTATTATTATTATTATTACTGTTATTAATATTGTTTTTATTGATTATTGATTATTGATTTTATTAATTATTGTTATTTTTGTCATTATTGTTGTTATTATTATTATTATTGTTATTATTATTGTTGTTGTTATTGTTATTAATATTGTTTTTATTGATTATTGATTATTGATTATTGATTATTGATTTTATTAATTATTATTATTATTGTTATTATTATTGTTATTATTATTGTTGTTGTTATTGTTATTAATATTGTTTTTATTGATTATTGATTATTGATTATTGATTATTGATTTTATTAATTATTATTATTATTGTTATTATTATTGTTATTATTGTTGTTATTATTATTACTGTGGTTACCCTCCTCGCCCCGCTCCTCTCTCCGCCCCTCGCTGTGCTGCTCCCGCCGCCCTCTCTGTGCTTCTCCCTCCTCTCATCCTCGCGCTGTGTCTCAGCGTCTTCCTGGCGCCACGAACCACGAAAAACCCACTGCGCATGCGCGAACTCCGCACTGCGCATGCGCGAACACACCGCCGCCGCGCTGGACACCGAGTGCGCATGCGCCCCGGAGCGCCAGGAACCTGGAAAAGACGGAAAACCTACTGCGCATGCGCGCGTCGGCGGCAGAAAGGCACTGCGCATGCGCGCGTCGGCGGCAAAACCCACCGAAACGTGCCATCACGCACTGCGCATGCGCGTACGGGGAGCCAGGAGGCGGAAAAAGGCACGGAACATTCTGCGCATGCGCGCGTCGGCGGCAGAAAGGCACTGCGCATGCGCCTCGCGGCGGCCGAAGCAGCCAAACGTTCCATCACGCACTGCGCATGCGCCTAGGGAGGGCCAGCAGCCCGGAAAAGGTCCCAAAGACTCTGCGCATGCGCGCATCGGCGGCAGAAACGAACTGCGCATGCGCCTCTCTGCGGCCAAAACAGACAAACGTTCCATCACGCACTGCGCATGCGCCTAGGGAGGGCCAGCAGCCCGGAAAAGGTCCCAAAGCCTCTGCGCATGCGCCTTTCGGCGGCCTCGGCGGCAGACACCTACTGCGCATGCGTCCCGCGGCGGCCCCAGCAGAGAAAACCTGAAATCAAGGACTGCGCATGCGCGTCTCGGCGGCCGCGGCGGCAAACACCTACTGCGCATGCGTCCCGCGGCGGCCCCAGCAGAGAAAACCTGAAATCAAGGACTGCGCATGCGCGTCTCGGCGGCAAACACCTACTGCGCATGCGTCCCGCGGCGGCCCCAGCAGAGAAAACCTGAAATCAAGGACTGCGCATGCGCGTCTCGGCGGCCGCGGCGGCGAAACCCTGAAATCAGGGACTGCGCATGCGCCTTTCGGCGGCCCCGGCGGCGGCGGCGGCGGCGCCTGCGCAGTGCGCTCCTGCGGCCCGCCGGCCGCGGTTCCGCGCCTGCGCACAGGCGTTCCGCGCGGCCCTGGCGCATGCGCAGTGCGTTTTTCGCGTTCCGCGGCGCGCTGGCGCAGGCGCAGTGGGCCTGGGCCCGTTCCGCGCGTGCGCAGTCGCGTCTCCCGTCCTCCCCGGGCCCATGGCGGCGCCGCGCGCGGTCACGCACCTCATCTTCGACCTGGACGGGCTGCTGCTCGGTGAGCGCGTGTCTGGGCGCGGCCGGAAGTGGGAGGGCGGCGGGCGGAGGCGGCGCAGGCCGGGCACTTCCGGTGAGGCCTACACTTCCGGTGGCGCGCGCGGCGCTCAGGCCTGGCGCGGCCTTGAAGCGCGCGGGCACTTCCGGTGGGGACGGGGAGAGGAGGCCACGCCCCCCGGGGAGGACGTAGCCACGCCCCCCTGCGTGCCCCAGGCCACGCCCACTGTTATTATTGCTTATAGGGATATATGGGGGTGTGGGTGGTCCCGCCCCTCCACTTCCGGTGTGGTTGGAAACAGGATAGCCACGCCCTCTGGGAGGACGTGGCCACGCCCCCCTGCGTGCTCTAGGCCACGCCCACTGCTGTGGTTCCTTATTAGAGTATATGGGTGTGTGGTTGGCCCCGCCCCTCCACTTCCGGTGTGGTTGGAACTAGGATAGCCACGCCCACTGGGAGGACGTAGCCACGCCCCCCTGCGTGCCTCAGGCCACGCCCACTGCTATTATTCCTTATAGCACTATATGGGTGTGTGAGTGGCCCCGCCCCTCCACTTCCGGTGTGGATGGGAATATATTAGCCACGCCTCCTATGAGGACGTGGCCACGCCCCCCTGCGTGCCCCAGGCCACGCCCACTGCTGCGAGTCCTGATAGCACTTGATGGGCGTGTGGGTGGCCCCGCCCCTCCACTTCCGGTGTGGATGGGAATGGGTTAGCCACGCCCCCTGGGAGCACGTAGCCACGCCCCCTGCGTGCTCGTAGCCACGCCCCCTGGCTCTAGGAAGCCACGCCCACTGCTCTCAGTGCCCATAGCACTAGATGGGCGTGTGCAGGGTCCCGCCCCTCCACTTCCGGTTTCTGGAGTTAGACCTTGGCCACGCCCCCCTGGGAGGACGTAGCCACGCCCCCCCTGCGTGCCCCAGGCCACGCCCACTGCGCAAGGAGTGTTCTGTGGTAAGTGGTCCTTTCACGCTAGGGATGCTGTGCGCATGCGCAGTTCCTACTGGCGGGGGGTTTTCCTGCGCCTGCGCAGTTCTTTCTTCAGTTTTGAGGCGCATGCGCAGTTATGTCTTTAGGTTTCTAGCGCATGCGCACTTGTTTTTTGCGTTTTCTTGCGCCTGCGCAGTTCTTTCTTCACTTTTCTGGCGCATGCGCAGTTCTTTCTTCACTTTTAGGCGCATGCGCAGTTCTTTCTTCAATTTTCTGGCGCGTGCGCAGTTCTTTCTTCAGTTTTTGGCGCATGCGCAGTTGTTTCTTCACTTTTCTCGCGCCTGCGCGGTACTTTCTTCACTTTTCTGGCGCATGCGCAGTGATTTCTTCAGTTCTCTGGCGCATGCGCAGTGATTTCTTCAGTTCTGTGGCGCATGCGCAGTTCTTTCTTCAGTTCTGTGGCGCATGCGCAGTTCTTTCTTCAGTTTTTCGCGCATGCGCAAGTCTTTCTTCACTTTTCTGGCGCATGCGCAGTTCTTTCTTCAGTTTTCTCGCCCATGCGCAGTGATTTCTTCAGTTCTGTGGCGCATGCGCAGTTCTTTCTTCACTTCGGGCGGCGCGTCCGTACTGCGCATGCGCACTGGCTTAGTCGGAGCAGAGGCCCCGGGTGGATCCCAAAGGATAGAGTTTGTGTCCGCACTGCGCATGCGCACAGTCGGGAGGCGCGTCCTCACTGCGCATGCGCACTAGCTTAGTTGTCAGGGAGACTCGGAGTGGACCCCAAAGGGTGGAGTTGCCGTCGGCATTGCGCATGCGCACGGTCGGAAGGTGCGTCCGCACTGCGCATGCGCACTGGCTTCGTCGGCGGGGAGGCCCCGAGTGGACCCCAGAGGATAGAGTTGCCGTCGGCATTGCGCATGCGCACGTTTAGAAGGCGCGTCCGCACTGCGCATGCGCACGGCGGGGAGGCGCGTCGGCACTGCGCATGCGCACTGGCTTCGTCGGCGGGGAGGCCCCGAGTGGACCCCAGACGAGCCATCGACCGTCGGCATTGCGCATGCGCACAGGATGAGTCGGCGGGGAGGCTCCCCTGGGACCCCAGACGATCCAGTTTGTGTCGGCATTGCGCATGCGCACGGTCGGAAGGCGCGTCCGCACTGCGCATGCGCACGGCGGGGAGGCGCGTCGGCACTGCGCATGCGCACTAGGTTAGTTGTCAGGGAGACTCGGAGTGGATCCCAAAGGGTGGAGTTGCCGTCGGCATTGCGCATGCGCACTGTCAGGATGTGCGTCCGCACTGCGCATGCGCACTGGCTTCGTCGGTGGAGAGGCGCGAAATGGACCCCAGAGGATAGAGTTGCCGTCGGCACTGCGCATGCGCACTAGCTTAGTTGTCAGGGAGACTCGGAGTGGACCCCAAAGGATGGAGTTGCCGTCGGCATTGCGCATGCGCACTGGCATAGTCGACGGGGAGGCCCCGAGTGGACCCCAGACGATCGATTGACTGTCGGCATTGCGCATGCGCACAGGGTGAGTCGTGGGGGAGGCTCCCCTGGGACCCCAGACGATGGAGTTTGTGTCGGCATTGCGCATGCGCACAGGGTGAGTCGTCGGGGAGGCTCCCCTGGGACCCCAGACGATGGAGTTTGTGTCGGCATTGCGCATGCGCACGGTCGGGAGGTGGGTCCGCACTGCGCATGCGCACTAGTCACTGTAATTGTTTATTAGTTACTATTATTGTTATTGTTGTTATTATTGTTACTATTAGTACTCTAGATGATTAATTAGTAGTATTAATACTGATTATTACTAATAATAATAGAATATCATAATGTAATACTATTAATACTAACTGTAATTGGTGTTTATTAGTTATTATAATGGTTATTATTATTACTATTACTCCTATTAGTATTCTAGATAATTAATTAATAGTATTAATAGCTTTTATTGGTAATAATAATAAAATATAATGCAATAATACTATTAATACTAACTGTAATTGTTGTTTATTAGTGACTATAATGGTTATTATTATTACTATTAGTATTCTAGATTATCAATTAATACTATTAATACGTATTATTAGTAATAATAATAGAATATCATAATGTACTACTATTAATACTAACTGTAATTGGTCTTTATTAGTTATTATAATGGTTATTATTATTACTATTACTCCTATTAGTATTGTAGATTATTAATTAATAGTATTAATAGTTATTATTACTACTAATAATGCAATAATATCATATAATATGATCACTAGTAACTGTAATTGTTGTTTATTAGTGACTATAATGGTTATTATTATTACTATTAGTATTCTAGGTTATCAATTAATACTATTAATACTTATTATTAGTAATAATAATAGAATATCATAATGTACTACTATTAATACTAACTGTAATTGGTGTTTATTAGTTATTATAATGGTTATTATTGTTACTATTACTCCTATTAGTATTCTTGATAATTAATTAATAGTATTAATAGCTATTATTGGTAATAATAATAGAATATAATAATATAATACTATGAATACTAACTAATTGTTGTTTATTAGTGACTATGATTGTTAGTATTGTTACTATTACTCCTATTAGTATTCTAGATTATTAATTAATAGTATTAATAGCTATTATTGGTAATAATAATAGAATATAATGCAATAATACTATTAATACTAACTGTAATTGTTGTTTATTAGTGACTATAATGGTTATTATTATTACTATTAGTATTCTAGATTATCAATTAATACTATTAATACTTATTATTAGTAATAATAATAGAATATCATAATGTACTACTATTAATACTAACTGTAATTGGTGTTTATTAGTTATTATAATGGTTATTATTGTTACTATTACTCCTATTAGTATTGTAGATTATTAATTAATAGTATTAATAGTTATTATTACTACTAATAATGCAATAATATCATATAATATGATCACTAGTAACTGTAATTGCTGTTTATTAGTGACTATGATTGTTATTGTTGTTATTATTGTTACTATTAGTATTCTAGATTATTAATTAGTACTATTAATACTTATTATTACTAATAATAATACAATATAATAATATAATACTATTAATACTAACTGTAATTGTTGTTTATTAGTGACTATGATGG
>NW_027206325.1:356299-368799 GCF_024711535.1 Dipodomys merriami | reverse complement strand
GACACATGCACAGACAGATGGACAAACACAGAGACCAGACAGACAGACAGACAGACAGACACAGACATACACAGACAGACAGACACAGACAGACACAGACAGACAGACAGACAGACACAGACAGACACAGACAGACAGACACAGAGACAGACAGACAGACACAACAGAACGGATAGACACACAGATTCACAGACCAGACCAGACAGACAGACAGACGGACGGACGGACGGATACAGAGACAGACAGACACAGACTAGACAGACACACAGACAGACACACCACAGAGATACGGACAGACAGACAGACACACCACGGAGATACGGACAGACAGACAGACACACCACGGAGATACGGACAGACAGACAGACACACCACGGAGATACGGACAGACAGACAGACACACCACGGAGATACGGACAGACAGACAGACAGACAGACCGAGACCAACAAGACAGACAGACAGACAGACAGGTAGATGGAGACAGACAGACACACACATACACAAACCGGACAGACAGACAGACCGACCACAGAGACACAGACAGACAGACATAGGGACAGACAGACAGACATGTAAACAAAGACTCCGACAGACACACAGACAGACAGACACAGACACAGAGACCAGACAGACAGACAGACCACAGAAACACACAAATAGACAGACATATACACAGACAGACAGACAGACGGATACAGAGACGAACACACACAGATAGACAGACACAGAGACAGACAGACAGACACAACAGAACGGATAGACAGACAGATTCACAGACCACACCAGACACACCACAGACAGACAGACAGACAGACAGACAGACAGACAGACAGACAGACAGACAGACAGACAGACAGACAGACGGACAGATACAGAGACAGACAGACACAGACTAGGCAGACACACAGACAGACACACCACAGAGATACGGACAGACAGACAGACACACCACGGAGATACGGACAGACAGACAGACACACCACGGAGATACGGACAGACAGACAGACACACCACGGAGATACGGACAGACAGACAGACACACCACGGAGATACGGACAGACAGACAGACACACCACGGAGATACGGACAGACAGACAGACACTGATAGACAGACAGACAGACACAAGAGACCGGACATACGGATTCCCAGACCCGACCAGACCACAGAGACACAGACAGACAGACAGACAGACAGACATCGGAACAGACCAGACAGACAGACAGACAGACAGATACACAACAATAGACAGACAGACAGACACACGGACACAGACACCAGACAGATAGACAGACAGACAGAGAGACAGACACGGACAGATACACAAAACAACAAGACAGACATACAGATGCAGACAGACACACAGATTCACAGACCAGACAGACAGACAGACAGACAGACAGACCACAAATAGACATATATAGACAGACCGACAGATACAGAGACAGACAGACCAGACACAGAGACACACGGACAAACACAGACAGACAGACAGACACAGACACGGAGACAGACAGACAGACAGACAGACCGAGACCAACAAGACAGACAGACAGACAGACAGGTAGATGGAGACAGACAGACACACACATACACAAACCAGGCAGACAGACAGACCGACCACAGAGACACAGACAGACAGACATAGGGACAGACAGACAGACATGTAAACAAAGACTCCGACAGACACACAGACAGACAGACACAGACACAGAGACCAGACAGACAGACAGACCACAGAAACACACAAATAGACAGACATATAGACAGACAGACAGACAGACGGATACAGAGACAGACAGACACAGATAGACAGACACAGAGACAGACAGACAGACACAGACAGACAGACACAGACAGACACAGACAGACACACACAGACAGACAGACAGACAGACCAAGACCAAGAAGACAGACAGACAGACAGGTAGATGGAGACAGACAGACACACACATACACAGACCGGGCAGACAGACAGACCGACCACAGAGACACAGACAGACAGACAGACATAGGGACAGACAGACAGACATGTAAACAAAGACTCCGACAGACACACAGACAGACAGACACAGACACCAGAGAGACCAGACAGACAGACCACAGAAACACACAAATAGACAGACATATAGACAGACAGACAGACAGACACACAGACAAAGCAGACAGACAGACACAGAGACACAGACGGACAGACACGACAGACCAGACTAATCACACAGACAGATGGACGGACAGAGGGACAGACGGACGGACAGCCCCAGGAAAACAGGGAGGGAGACTCCTCGGCACAGTGGTCACCCAGCCTTCCCCCCAATCCTTCCCCCCAATCCTTCCCCCCAATCCTTCCCCCCAATCCTTCCCCCCAATCCTTCCCCTCAATCCTTCCCCTCAGTCCTTCCTTCCTTCCCCTCAATCCTTCCCCTGAATCCTTCCCTCCTTCTTTCCCCCCAATCCTTCCCCTCAATCCTTCCTTCCTTCCCCCCAATCCTTCCCCTCAATCCTTCCCCTCAATCCTTCCTTCCTTCCCCTCAATCCTTCCCCTCAATCCTTCCCCTCAGTGCTTCCTTCCTTCCTTCCTTCCCCCCAATCCTTCCCCTCAATCCTTCCCCCCTTCCTTCCCCTCAATCCTTCCCCTGAATCCTTCCTTCCTTCCTTCCCCCCAATCCTTCCCCTCAATCCTTCCCCTGAATCCTTCCCCTCAATCCTTCCCTCCTTCTTTCCCCCCAATCCTTCCCCTCAATCCTTCCTTCCTTCCCCTCAATCCTTCCTTCCTTCCCCCCAATCCTTCCCCTCAATCCTTCCTTCCTTCCTTCCTTCCCCTCAATCCTTCCCCTCAATCCTTCCTTCCTTCCTTCCCCTCAATCCTTCCTTCCCCCCTTCCTTCCCCTCAATCCTTCCCCTGAATCCTTCCCCTCAATCCTTCCCTCCTTCTTTCCCCCCAATCCTTCCCCTCAATCCTTCCTTCCTTCCCCCCAATCCTTCCCCTCAATCCTTCCCCTCAATCCTTCCCCTCAGTCCTTCCTTCCTTCCTTCCTTCCCCCCAATCCTTCCCTCCTTCCTTCCCTCCTTCCTTCCTTCCCTCCATTCTTTGCCTCCTTCCCTCCTTCCTTCCCCCCAATCCTTCCCCTCAATCCTTCCTTCCCTCCTTCCTTCCCCCCAATCCTTCCCCTCAATCCTTCCCTCCTTCCTTCCTTCCCCTCAATCCTTCCTTCCCCCCTTCCTTCCCCTCAATCCTTCCTACCCCTCTTCCTTCCCCCCAACCCTGGTGACCCTGCCCACCCCAGGCCGACCTCTCACCCCTGCTGACTCTCGCCCTCTGACCCCGCAGTGCCTGGTCCTGGAAGACTCCCCCCATGGCGTGGCAGCCGCCCGGGCAGCGGGGATGCAGGTGGTCATGGTGCCCAGCGTCCAGCTCGACCTCGAACTCACGGCCGGGGCCACCCTGCTGCTGCCCTCCCTGGACGACCTCCGACCCGAGCTGTTCGGCCTGCCCGCCTTCGACTGACCTACGGACAGACGGACGGACACTGAACACCAGGCCAAGACATGACCTCTGGAAATAAAGGGAATGAACACAGGAAGGGCCTCACTGAGTCATGAGTGGATGGATGGATGGATGGATGGATGGATGGATGGGTGGATGGATGGGTGGATGGATGGGTGGATGGATGGATGGGTGGATGGGTGGATGGATGGATGGATGGGTGGATGGATGGGTGGATGGATGGATGGGTGGATGGATGGGTGGATGGGTGGATGTGTGGATGGATGGATGGATGGATGGATGGATGGATGGATGGATGGATGGATGGATGGATGGATGGGTGGATGGATGGGTGGATGGGAAGATGGATGGATGGATGGGTGGATGGATGGATGGATGGATGGATGGATGGATGGATGGATGGATGGATGGGTGGATGGATGGATGGATGTGTGGATGGATGGATGGATGGATGGATGGATGGATGGATGGATGGATGAGTGGATGGGTGGGTGGATGAATGAGTTGATGGATGGATGGGTGGATGGATGGGTGGATGGATGGATGGGTGGATGGATGGATGGGTGGATGGATGGATGGGTGGATGGATGGATGGGTGGGTGGATGGGTGGATGGATGGATGGATGGATGGGAGGATGGATGGGTGGATGGGAAGATGGATGGATGGATGGGTGGATGGATGGGTGGATGGATGGATGGATGGATGGGTGGATGGGTGGGTGGATGGATGGATGGATGGCTGGGTGGATGGATGGATGGCTGGATTGATGGATGGATGGATGGGTGGATGGATGGGTGGATGGATGGCTGTTATTTCCTGCGCAGGCCCCTCCTCTCCCCCTCTGCCTGTGGGATTTGTTCCATTTTCTTCTGTGTCCTCTGGTGCTGCAGACGTTGGTTGTTCAGCCTTGTGTCTAAAAATATCAGGCTGTGCTGAGAATAGCTCGGTCTCTCGCTCTTCAAGGCCAGGCTGGGGCTGAGCGCTGGGAATCAAGTGGGTCAAGGTGACAAACCCAGGGAAAGAAATAAGAGCAAAAACAGTAACAACATCAACAACAATGTCATGAATAATAATAACAGCAATAATGACAACAATGATCCTATGAATAACAATAACAATAACTACAAGAATAACAATCTTACATCACAAGGACAGTAACAAGAGAAGCAAAAATAGCAATAACCACAGTAATAGTAGACATAATAACAATAACTAAAACAGTAACAACAATAACTTCAACAACATCAATAATAATAACAGTAACAAAAATAACAGTAACAGTAATAACAATTACAGCAAGAATCACAATAACAGCGAAGCAATAATAGCAATAACAATAACAATGACATAATAACAATATCAATGACATAACAGTACTAATAATAAGAACAGTAACAGTAAGAGCAATAACAGTGACAGCAATAATAGCAATAACAATAATATTAGCAGTAATAACAGCAATTTCAGTAATAATAGTCATAATAATAACATTAACAATAAACAATAAGAACAATAATAATACCAACAACAACCATAACAATAATAGTAATAACAATAGTAACAGTAACAACAACAATAATACCAATCCATCCACCCATCCATCCACCCATCCATACTCCCATCCATCCATCCATCCACCCATCCACCCATCCATCCACCCACCCATCCACCCTTCCATCCATCCACCCATCCATCCATCCACCCTTCCATCCATCCATCCACTCATACATCCATCCATCCACCCATCCATCCTCCCATCCATCCATCCATCCATCCATCCATCCATCCACCCATCCACCCATCCATCCATCCATCCACCCATCCACCAACCCATCCATCCATCCACCCATCCATCCACCCATCCATCCATCCACCCATCCACCCACCCATCCACACATCCACCAACCCATCCATCCATCCATCCATGCATCCATCCACCCATCCATCCATCCATCCATCCATCCATCCATCCATCCATCCATCCACCCATCCATCCATCCATCCACCCATCCATCCATCCATCCACCCAATATCCATCCATCCACCCATCCATCCATCCATCCATCCACCCATCCATCCACCCACCCATCCACCCATCCATCCATCCACCCATCTTTGTACTCATCCATCCATCCATCCATCCATCCATCCATCCATCCACCCATCCATCCATCCATCCATCCACCCATCCATCCATCCACCCATCCACCCATCCATCCATCCATCCATCCATCCATCCATCCATCCATCCATCCACCCATCCATCCATCCACCCATCCATCCATCCACCCATCCATCCATCCATCCATCCATCCATCCATCCATCCACCCATCCATCCACCCATCCATCCACTCTTCTTTGTTTTGGGGGATGGGGGTAGGGAAGGGGTGGAGTCTCTCTTGGGTCTTGAACTCAGCACCCTGAGTTCTCTGGTCCCCTGATTGACCCTGATTTCAGCTCTAGGAAGCCCTAGAGACCAAGATGGCGCCACTTCCTGTTTCCTGGAGGAAGTCAGGGAGTTTCCTGATGGAATTTCCTGTCCCTGGGAGCCATAGGGACACCAAGATGGCGCCACTTCCGGTGTCCTAGTGATTTCTTTGGAGACCAGGATCCTGATTTCCTCTTCCTCTTATGATGATTATTGTTATTTTTTATTTTATTATTTATTTTATTATTATTTTATTATTGATTATTGGTATTTCTATTTTATTCTTTATTATTATTATTACTATTATTGTTATTGTTACTATTATTGTTATTAATATTTATATTAATATTAATATAATCATTACTATTATCATTACTATTATTAATATTATCATTGTTATTATTGTTATTATTATTCCTATTATTATTACTGTTGTTGTTATGGCCATTTTTGTTATTATTACTGTTATTGTTGTTATTATTATTGCTATTATTATTAGTTATTGTTACTATTATGGTTCATATTATTATTATTATTTATTTATAGTATTTGTTTATTGATTATTTTTATTGTTATTACTATCATTGGTATGTTTATTATTTTATTAATATTAGTATTATCACTGTTATTATTTTATTATTATTTATTATTATTATTATCACTATTATTACTGTTATTGTTGTTATTACTACACTTATTACTATTATTATTATTATTACTGTTATTATGATTATTATTATTACTGTTATTACTATTGTTACTATTATTGTTGTTGTTGTTATTTTTTATTTACATTTTTATTTTTATTTACATGTTTATTTATTTATATTTTTATTATTTTGATATTGTTATTCATTATGATTGTTATTATCACAATTATTGTTATTACTATTATTATTATTACTATTGTTATTGTTATTGTTACTGTGGTTTTTGTCATAATTACTGTTGCTATTAGTTATTATTACTATTATTGTTATTATTATTACTTTTTCGTTGTTTGATTATTATTATTAATTAATTATTTATATAATTTATTTATAGATTTGTTATTTTATTATTATTCATTATCATTATTTATTATTATTCATTATCATTATTTATTATTATTAGTTATTATTACTATTATTATTATTACTTTTTTGTTGTTTTTTATTATTATTATTCATTAATTTTTTATATTATCTATTTATTTATAGATTCATTATTTATTATCATTATTTATTATTACTATTGTTGTTACTATTGTTATTATTATTATTTATTTTATTGTTATTAGTATTACTTATTATTATTACTGTTATTGTTGTTATTTTTGTTATTATTACTGTTGTTACTGTTATTATTACTATTAATATTTATTATTGTTATTATTATTGGTGTTATTGTTACTATTATTATTCATTATTTATTATTATTATTTACTATTATTATTATTTTATTATTACTGTTGTTATTATTATCATGATTACTGTTATTGTTGTTATTTTTCTTATTATTTCTGTTATTTTGTCATTCCTGTTCTCATTATGGTTATTATTACTGTGTTAATTGCTTTGGTTGTTATTATTACTGTTATTCATTATCATTATTTAGGTTATTATTTATTATTGATTGGTATCATTTATGTATTTATATATTTATTATTGTATTATTATTATTGATCACTGTTACTCCTGTTATTTTTGTTCTTATCACTGTTGTTTTATTAATATTATAATAATACTATAATATTAATATTAATATTAATAAATATTAATATTATATTATTATAATATTATTATAATAATATTATATAATAATAATTATTATTATTGTTATTGTTACTATTATTATGTATTTATAATTTCATTATTATTTATTATTTGTTATTATTTATTAGTATTATTTTTGTTATTATTGTTGTCATTATTACTATTATTGCTATTATCATTACTATTGATTATTATTTATTACTTTAGTATTTATTTTTACTATTATTTATTATTTATTATTACTATTTACTATTATTACTATTATTACTATTATTTATTATTACTATTATTACTATTGTTTATTATTTATTATGACTATTATTATCTTTATGATTGTTGTTATTACTATTATGACAGTTATTCTTGTTGTTACTATGACTCTTATTAATTAGTGTTCTGTAATTATTTATTATTGATTAATATTATTTAAGTATTTATTATCTTATTATGATTAATCCCTAGGATTACTGTCATTTCTGTTATTAGTACTATTATTTTATTCTTACTGTTCTATGCATTTATCATCATGTTATTATTTATTAATTACCATATTATTTATTATTTATTACCATTTTATATGATTATTTTTACTATTATTGTTATTATTATGACTCTTATTAATGATCATTATATCATTTATTATTTATTACTATCTTTATTTATTATTTTATATATTATTTTATTTATTATTTATTATTTATTATTATTACTATTTATTATTTATTATATCTGGTTGTGATTATTGTTATTATTACCCTTATTAATTATTTTTCTGTATGTCATGATTTATGATGGATTGATATTATTTCAGTCTTGATCTATTTATCATTTTATTATGATGGTTCACTATGATTACTGTTATTTTTCTCATTGTCACTATTATTTCACCATTCCTCTTCTCACCATGGGTATGATTACTCTTATTATCACTATTGTTGCTGTTGTTACTACGCCTCCTCCTCTGGGCGTCGCCTTGGCCGCCCCTCTGCCCCTCCCCGTCGCCATGGTGACGGCCCACCCCCTCAAAACCCCCCCTCGCGCTCCCATTGGCTGATTCCAGGCCTTGGGAGGCGGGCCTGGGCCCAGGGAACCAATCCCAGGCGGCCCCATCCCAGAATAATCCACACAGCCGTTGCTACGCAACGCGCGTTGCCAGGCAGAGCGCAGGGACGCTGCCATTGGCTGCCAGGAGGGCGGGCCTAACCTCAGGGGACCAATCACCAAGCCAGCGAGGCCTAGAGGGACAGGTGAAGCCACTGCGACGCACGGGACGCTGCCATTGGCTGCCAGGAGGGCGGGCCTTCGTCTGGGCCACCAATAGCGAGCCAGCACAGCCCAGAATAGCAGAGGCAGCTGTTGCTACGCAACCAGCGTTGCCAGGCAACGCAGGGGAGGCCGCCATTGGCTCCCAGGAGGGCGGGACTTAGTCCAATGGACCAATAGGAATCGAGTAAAAGGAAAAATGACATTTAGAGCGTCAGGGACGCATCTGACGTTGCGTAAGGGGCGGGACTAAGGTTCCAAACGTTCCTATTGGGTCTCAGCGCGCCAGGGGAGGGCGGGACTCAGTCCAATGGACCAATAGGAAGCGAGGAAGACGAAAAATGATATTTAGAGCGTCAGGGACGCACGTTACGCAGCGTGGGGGGCGGGACTAAGTGAGTAAACGCTCCCATTGGGTCTCAGAGCACTGGGGGAGGGCGGGACTTAGTCCAATGGACCAATAGGAAGCGAGTATGGGGAAAAATGACTTTTAGAGCGTCAGGGACGCACGTTACGCAGCGTGGGGGGCGGGACTAAGGTTCCAAACGTTCCTATTGGGTCTCAGAGCACTGGGGGAGGGCGGGACTTAGTCCAATGGACCAATAGGAAGCGAGGAAGACGAAAAATGATATTTAGAGCGTCAGGGACGCACGTTACGCAGCGTGGGGGGCGGGACTAAGTGAGTAAACGCTCCCATTGGGTCTCAGAGCACTGGGGGAGGGCGGGACTTAGTCCAATGGACCAATAGGAAGCGAGTATGGGGAAAAATGACTTTTAGAGCGTCAGGGACGCACGTTACGCAGCGTGGGGGGCGGGACTAAGCCTGTACTCGTTCCTATTGGGTCTCAGAGCACTGGGGGAGGGCGGGACTTAGTCCTATGGACCAATAGGAAGCGAGTATGGGGAAAAATGATATTTAGAGCGTCAGGGACGCACGTGACGCAGCGTGGGGGGCGGGACTAAGCCCCCCAGGGCCCCGCGCATGCGCACTCGGGGCCTGGCGCCCGGCGGGGCCGAGGTCGGAGCTGGTCGGCGGCATCGCGGGACCCGGATGTGACCACGGTGTGGGGGACGGGGAGAAGGGGGGGGGGGACTTGTATTTGGAAAGGGGGATCGGGGGGGGACGGGGAAGGCCGTGGGGGGGGGGACTTGTGTTCTGGTAGGGGGATTTCGGGGGGAGTTTAGGGCCTAGGGAGGGGAGGGGGGGCTTGTGTTCTGGAAGGGGGATTTGGGGGGACGGGGAAGGCCGTGGGGGGGACTTGTATTTGGAAAGGGAGATCTGGGGGGGGAGGTGAGGGCCTCGGGAGGGGAGGGGGACTTGTATTCTGGAAGGGGGATCCGGGGACGGGGAAGGCCGTGGGGGGGACTTGTATTTGGAAAGAGGGATCTGGGGAACGGGGAAGGCCGTGGGGGGGCACTTGTGTTCTGGTAGGGTGATTTGGGGGGGAGTTTACGGCCTAGGGAGGGGAGGGGGGGCTTGTGTTCTGGAAGGGGGATCTGGGGAGGGGGAAGGCCGTGGGGAGGGACTTCTATTTGGAAAGGGGGATCTGGGGGGAAAGAGGTGAGGGCCTAGGGAGGGGAGGGGCACTTGTATTTGGAAAGGGGGATCTGGGGAGGGGGAAGGCCGTGGGGGGGCACTTGTATTTGGAAAGGGGGATCTGGGGGGAAGGTGAGGGCCTAGGGAGGGGAGGGGGACTTGTATTTGAAAAGGGGAATCTGGGGGGGACGGAGAAGGCCGTGGGGGGGACTTGTATTTGGAAAGGGGGATCTGGGGGGAGGAGGAAGGGATGGGGTTGGGAGGGGGGACTTGTGTTCTGGCAGGGGGATTTGGGGGGATGGGGAAGACAGTCGGGGGGCTTGTATTTGGAAAGGGGGATCGGGGGGGGGGAGGATGAAGGGCTGGGGTGGGGAGGAGGGACTTGTATTTGGAAAGGGGGATCTGGGGAGGGGGAAGGCCGTGGGGGGACTTGTATTTGGAAAGGGGGATCTGGGGGGGAGAGGTGAGGGCCTAGGGAGGGGAGGGGCACTTGTATTTGGAAAGGGGGATCTGGGGACGGGGAAGGCCGTGGGGGGGACTTGTATTTGGAAAGGGGGATCTGGGGGGGAAGGTGAGGGCCTAGGGAGGGGAGGGGGACTTGTATTTGGAAAGGGGGATCTGGGGGGGAGGAGGAAGGGATGGGGTTGGGAGGGGGGACTTGTGTTCTGGTAGGGGGATTTGGGGGGATGGGGAAGACAGTCGGGGGGCTTGTATTTGGAAAGGGGGATCTGGGGAACGGGGAAGGCCGTGGGGGGGACTTGTGTTCTGGTAGGGGGATTTGGGGGGGGAGGTGAGGGCCTCGGGAGCGGAGGGGAGGCTTGTATTCTGGAAGGGAGATCTGGGGAGGGGGAAGGCCGTGGGGGAGACTTGTATTTGGAAAGGGGGATCTGGGGGGGGGACGTGAGGGCCTAAGGAGGGGAGGGGGGGCTTGTATTCTGGAAGGGGGACATGGGGGGAGGGGGGGAAGGCCGTGGGGGGCACTTGTATTTGGAAAGGGGGATCTGGAGGGGAGGAGGAATGGATGGGGTGGGGAGGGGGGACTTGTGTTCTGGTAGGGGGATTTGGGGGGACGGGGAAGGCCGTGGGGGGGTTCTTGTATTTGGAAAGGGGGATCTAGGGGGTGGGAGAGGGCGGAGGAAGGTCTGAGGTGGGGAGGAGGGACTTGTATCCTAGAAGGGGGATCTGGTGGGTGGAACGTGTGGATGGATATGGGGGGGACTTGTATTTGGAAAGGGGGATCTGTGGAAGGGGAGTTAGTGTCTAGGAAGGGCTGGAATGGGGAGGGGGGACTTGTATTCTAGAAGGGGGATCTGGGGGGGGATGAAAGGGTGAAGAGGGGAAGGGGGACTTGTGTTCTGGAAGGCGGATCTGAGCGGGAGTGGGGGAACCTGAGGAGGGACTTGTATTTGGAAACGGGGATCTGGGAGGGGGATGAAAGGACGGGTGGGGAGGGGGACTTGTATTCTGCAATGGGGATCTGGGAGGGGATGAAAAGGTGCCGTGGAGAGGGGGACTTCTATTTGGAAACGGGGATCTGGGGGGGTGGGCCTACGAACGACTGGGGAGCGGAGGGGGGACTTGTGTTCTGGAAGGGGGATCTGGGGGGGAGGGGAAGGCCGTGGGGGGGACTTGTATTTTGAAACGGGGATCTAGGGGGTGGGAGAGGGCCGAGGAAGGTCTGGGGTGGGGAGGAGGGACTTGTATCCTAGAAGGGGGATCTGGTGGGTGGAAGGTGTGGGGGGATATGGGGGGGACTTGTTTTTGGAAAGGGGGATCTGGGGGGGGTGAAGGGCTGGGGTGGGGAGGGGGTACTTGTATTCTAGAAGGGGGATCTGCAGGAGGTTAGGGTCTAGGGAGGGGAGGGGATGGGGAGGGGGACTTGTATCCTAGAAGGACGATCTGGTGGGTGGAAGGTTTGGGGGGATATGGGGGGGGACTTGTATATAGAAAGAGGGATCTGTGGGGGGGATTGGGCCTATGAAAGGCTTCGGTGGGAAGGGGGACTTGTA
>NW_027206325.1:331299-348799 GCF_024711535.1 Dipodomys merriami | reverse complement strand
GTGAGCTATGAAAGGTCACAGGTCAGGTCATGGAAGGTCACAGATCGGGTCATGGAAGGTCAGAGGTCATGTGACAGAAGGTCACAGGTCAGGTGATGGAAGGTCAGAGGTGAGCTATGGAAGGTCACAGGTCAGGTCACGGGAGGTCACAGATCGGGTCATGGAAGGTCACAGGTCAGGACATGGAAGGTCACAGGTCACACATGTAATACACGTGTGTATCACATGTTACATGGGATTGATGACATCACACACATCATCACATGTCTTACTCTTTCTTTCTTCCTCTCTCCCCCCGTCCAGGTCCACCCGGGACACCTTCCCCTCCAGCCGGTCCTCGGGCGCCATCTTGGTGGACGTTGGGGGTCGTGACCAGGGGACGGCGAGGGGCCTGTGCTTTGGTGGGCCCATTGTCCCCCTTCTGGAGGTGGGGTTCCCCCCTCTCCCCGCCCGGGACGGCCTCCCTGGAGCTGTATTTTCCTCTTGGACCATCGTGAGCACTGTAGACGGAGTCCACTTCCTCTTTTGAGCCCTCGTACGGCCTTCCTGGGGCTGTATTTTGTTGTTGGACCATCGTGAGCACTGTAGACGGAGTCCACTTCCTCTTTTGAACCCTCGTACGGCCTCCCTGGAGCTGTATTTTGCTCTTGGACCATTGCGAGCACTGTTTTAGGAGTCCACTTCCTGTTTTCTCCTCCTCTATAGCCTCCCTGGGGCCGTATTTTGCTCTTGGACCATCGTGAGCACTGTTTTCGGAGTCCACTTCCTGTTTTCTCCTCCTCTGTAGCCTCCCTGGAGCCGTATTTTGCTCTTCGAGCATCGCGAGCACTGTTTTCGGAGTCCACTCTCACCCAGTATCTCCTCCCAGGACCCATGCGATGGAGGGCCACGTGGCCTGGTGGACCTGGACCCTGTGCCTGGTGGTGACCCCGTCCACCCTGGGGGGTCAGGGGTCACAGGACGACGACCCCGTGGTACGTACCCAATACGGCCACCTGCGTGGCCTCAGGGCCTCCCTGCCCAGTGACCTGCTGGGCCCCGTCCAACAGTTCCTGGGGGTCCCCTACGCCGCCCCCCCCCGTGGGCCCACGAAGATTCCTGCCCCCAGAGCCCCCCACGGCCTGGCCTGGAGTCCGCAACGCCACCCACTTCGCCCCCGTCTGTCCCCAACGCCTGGACGAACGGACACTGCCCAGGGACATGCTGCCCAGCTGGCTCAGCGCCAACCTGGAGACGGTGGCCGGACTGCTGAGAGAGCAGAGCGAGGACTGTCTGTTCCTGAACGTCTACGTGCCCACCGAGGACGGTGAGCGATGGGGGGAAGGATGAGGGGAAGGATGAGGGGATGGAAGGGTGGATGGAAGGGTGGAAGGATGAAGAGATGTTGGGTGGATGGATGGGTGGATGGATGGGTGGATGGGTGGATGGGTGGATGATTGGATATTGAGTGGATGGAAGGGTGGAAGGATGACTGGAAGGATGAGGAGAAAGATGGGTGGAAGGATGTGGGGAAGGATGATCGGATATTGGGTGGATGGATGAGTGGATGGAAGGGTGGAAGGATGAAGAAATGTTGGGTGGATGGATGGATGGATGGATGGGTGGATGATGGGTGTAAGGATGAGTGGAAGGATGATTGGATATTGGGTGGATGGATGGGTGGAAGGAAGAGTGGATGGAAGGGTGGAAGGATGACTAGAAAGATGGTGTATGATGGGTGGATGGATGAGTAGAAAGATAGGTGGAAGGATAAGTGGAAGGATGAGGACAAAGATGGTGTATGTTGGGTGGAAGGATGAGTGGATGGATGGGGGAAGGATGAGTGGAAGGATGATTGGATATTGGGTGGATGGAAGGGTGGAAGGATGAGTGGAAGGATGAGTGGAACGATGATTGGATATTGGGTGGATGGATAGGTGGATGGATGAGTGGAAGGATGAAGAGATGTTGGGTGGATGGATGGGTGGATGGATGGGTGGATGGATGAGTGGATGATGAGTGGAAGGATGATTGGATATTGGGTGGATGGAAGGGTGGAAGGATGAAGAGATGTTGGGTGGATGGATGAGGAGAAAGATGGTGTATGATGGGTGGAAGGATGAGTGGATGGAAGGGTGGAAGGATGAGTGGAAGGATGATTGAATATTGGGTGGATGGAAGGGTGGAAGGATGAAGAGATGTTGGGTGGATGGATGGGTGGATGGATGGGTGGATGGATGAGTGGATGATGAGTGGAAGGATGATTGGATATTGGGTGGATGGAAGGGTGGAAGGATGAAGAAATGTTGGGTGGATGGATGAGGAGAAAGATGGGTGTATGATGGGTGGAAGGATGGGTGGATGGATGGGGGGAAGGATGAGTGGAAGGATGATTGGATATTGAGTGGATGGAAGGGTGGAAGGATGACTGGAAGGATGAGGAGAAAGATGGGTGGAAGGATGTGGGGAAGGATGATCGGATATTGGGTGGATGGATGAGTGGATGGAAGGGTGGAAGGATGAAGAAATGTTGGGTGGATGGATGAGGAGAAAGATGGGTTGATGGATGGGTGGAAGGATGATTGGATATTGGGTGGATGGATGAGGGGAAGGATGAGGACAAAGATGGTGTATGATGGGTGGAAGGATGAGTGGAAGGATGGGGGGAAGGATGAGTGGAAGGATGATTGGACATTGGGTGGATGGATGGGTGGAAGGATGGTGTATGTTGGGTGGAAGGATGAGTGCAAGGATGATTGGATATTGGGTGGATGGAAGAGGGGAAGGATGAGGAGAAACATGGTGTATGATGGGTGGAAGGATGAGTGGATGGAAGGGTAGATGGAAGGGTGGAAGGATGAAGAAATGTTGGGTGGATGGATGAGGAGAAAGATGGTGTATGATGGGTGGAAGGATGAGTAGAAGGATGGGAAGAAGGATGGGTGGATGGATGATTGGATATTGGGTGGATGGATGGGTGGAAGGATGAGTGGAAGGATGAGTGGAAGGATGATGAGATGTTGGGTGGATGGATGAGGAGAAACATAGGTGGAAGAATGAGTGGAAGGATGTGGGGAAGGATGATCAGATATTGGGTGGATGGATGAGTGGATGGATGGGTGGAAGGATGAGTGGAAGGATGAGGAGAAAGATGGTGTATGATGAGTGAAAAGATGGGTGGATGGTTGAGTGGAAGGATGATGAGACGTTGGGTGGATGGATGAGGAGAAACATAGGTGGAAGAATGAGTGGAAGGATGTGGGGAAGGATGATCAGATATTGGGTGGATGGATGAGTGGATGGATGGGTGGAAGGATGAGTGGAAGGATGATGAGATGTTGGGTGGATGGATAAGTAGAAAGATGGATGGATGATGGGTGGAAGGATGAGTGGATGGATGGGTGGATGGTTGGGTGGAAGGATGAAGAAATGTTGGGTGGATGAATGAGGAGAAAGATGGGTGTATGATGGGTGGAAGGATGAGTGGATGGAAGGGTGGAAGGATGAGTGGAAGGATGATTGCATATTGGGTGGATGGATGAGTGGATGGAAGGGTGGAAGGATGATGAGATGTTGGGTGGATGGATGAGGAGAAAGATGGGTGTATGATGGGTGGAAGGATGAGTAGAAAGTTGAGTGGAAGGATAAGTGGAAGGATGAGTGGAAGGATGAGTGGAAGGATGATTGGATATTGGGTGGATGGATGGGTGGATGGATGAGTGGATGGAAGGGTGGAAGGATGATGAGATGTTGGGTGGATGGATGAGGACAAAGATAGGTGGAAGGATGACTGGAAGGATGGGAAGGATGATTGGATATTGGGTGGATGGATGGGTGGATAGATGGGGTGAAGGATGAGTGGAAGGATGAGTAGAAAGATCGGTGTATGAGGGGTGGATGGAAGGGTAGATGGATGATGAGATGTTGGGTGGATGGATGAGTGGATGGATGACTGGAAAGATGGTGTATGATGGGTAGAAGGATGAGTGGATGCAAGGGTGGAAGGATGAGTGGAAGGATGATGAGATGTTGGGTGGATGGATGAGTAGAAAGATGGATGGATGATGGGTGGAAGGATGAGTGGAAGGATGATTGGATATTGGGTGGATGGATGGGTGGATGGATGAGTGGAAGGATGAAGAAATGTTGGGTGGATGGATGAGGAGAAAGATGGTGTATGATGGGTGGAAGGATGAGTGGATGGAACGGTGGAAGGATGAGTGGAAGGATGAGTAGAAAGATGGGTGGAAGGATAAGTGGAAGGATGAGTGGATAGATGGGGGGAAGGATGCTTGGATATTGGGTGGATGGATGGGTGGATGGATGGGTGGATGGATGAGTGGATGATGAGTGGAAGGATGATTGGATATTGGGTGGATGGATGGGTGGAAGGATGACTGGAAGGATGAGGAGAAAGATGGGTGGAAGGATGTGGGGAAGGATGATCGGATATTGGGTGGATGGATGAGTGGATGGAAGGGTGGAAGGATGAAGAAATGTTGGGTGGATGGATGAGGAGAAAGATGGGTTGATGGATGGGTGGAAGGATGATTGGATATTGGGTGGATGGATGAAGGGAAGGATGAGGACAAAGATGGTGTATGATGGGTGGAAGGATGAGTGGAAGGATGGGGGGAAGGATGAGTGGAAGGATGATTGGATATTGGGTGGATGGAAGGGTGGATGGAAGGGTGGATGGAAGGGTGGAAGGATGAGTGGAAGGATGGGGGGAAGGATGAGTGGAAGGATGAGTGGAAAGATGGGAAGGATGAGTGGAAGGATGATTGGACATTGGGTGGATGGATGGGTGGAAGGATGGTGTATGTTGGGTGGAAGGATGAGTGCAAGGATGATTGGATATTGGGTGGATGGAAGAGGGGAAGGATGAGGAGAAACATGGTGTATGATGGGTGGAAGGATGAGTGGATGGAAGGGTAGATGGAAGGGTGGAAGGATGAAGAAATGTTGGGTGGATGGATGAGGAGAAAGATGGTGTATGATGGGTGGAAGGATGAGTAGAAGGATGGGAAGAAGGATGGGTGGATGGATGATTGGATATTGGGTGGATGGAAGGGTGGAAGGATGAGTGGAAGGATGAGGAGAAAGATGGTGTATGATGAGTGAAAAGATGGGTGGATGGTTGGGTGGAAGGATGATGAGACGTTGGGTGGATGGATGAGGAGAAACATAGGTGGAAGAATGAGTGGAAGGATGTGGGGAAGGATGATCGGATATTGGGTGGATGGATGGGTGGATGGATGAGTGGAAGGATGATTGGATATTTGGTGGATGGATGGGTGGATGGATGACTGGAAGGATGAGTAGAAAGATGGGTGGAAGGATGAGTGGAAGGATGATTGGATATTGTGTGGATGGATGAGGAGAAGGATGAGGAGAAAGATGGTGTATGATGGGTGGATGGAAGGGTGGATGTAAGGGTGAAAGGATGATGAGATGTTAGGTGGATGGATGAGTAGAAACATAGGTGGAAGGATGAGTGGAAGGATGGGGGGAAGGATGATGAGATGTTGGGTGGATGGATGGGTGGATGGATGGGTGGATGGATGGTGTATGTTGGGTGGAAGGATGAGTGGATGGAAGGGTGGAAGGATGAGTGGAAGGATGAGTAGAACGATGATTGGATATTGGGTGGATGGATAGGTGGATGGATGAGTGGAAGGATGAAGAAATGTTGGGTGGATGGATGAGGAGAAAGATGGGTGTATGATGGGTGGAAGGATGAGTGGATGGAAGGGTAGAAGGATGATGAGATGTTGGGTGGGTGGATGGGTGGATGGACGAGTGGATGATGAGTGGAAGGATGAGTGGAAGGATGAGTAGAAAGATGGGTGGAAGGATGAGTGGAAGGATGGGAAGGATGAGTGGAAGGATGATTGGATATTGGGTGGATGGATGAGGGGAAGGATGAGGAGAAAGATGGTGTATGATGGGTGGATGGAAGGGTGGATGGATGAGTGGATGGAAGGGTGGAAGGATGATGAGATGTTGGGTGGATGGATGAGTAGAAAGATAGGTGGAAGGATGAGTGGAAGGATGGGGGGAAGGATGAGTGGAAGGATGATTGGATATTGGGTGGATGGAAGGGTGGAAGGATGAGTGGAAGGATGAGGAGAAAGATGGTGTATGATGAGTGAAAAGATGGGTGGATGGTTGGGTGGAAGGATGATGAGACGTTGGGTGGATGGATGAGGAGAAACATAGGTGGAAGAATGAGTGGAAGGATGTGGGGAAGGATGATCGGATATTGGGTGGATGGATGAGTGGATGGAAGGGTGGAAGGATGATGAGATGTTGGGTGGATGGATGAGGAGAAAGATGGGTGGAAGGATGAGTGGAAGGATGATTGGATATTGGGTGGATGGATGGGTGGATGGATGAGTGGAAGGATGAGTGTAAGGATGATGAGATGTTGGGTTGATGGATGGGAGGAAGGATGAGTGGAAGGATGAGTGGATGGAAGGGTGGATGGATGGGTGGATGGATGATGAGATGTTGGGTTGATGGATGGGAGGAAGGATGAGTGGAAGGATGAGTGGATGGAAGGGTGGATGGATGGGTGGAAGGATGAGTAGAAAGATGGGTGGAAGGATGACTGGAAGGATGGGAAGGATGAGTGGATATTGGGTGGAAAAATGGGGGGAAGGATGAGTGGAAGGATGGAGAGAAGGATGAGTAGAAACATGGTGTATGATGGGTGGAAGGATGAGTGGATGGATGATTGGAAGGATGAGTAGAAAGATGGGTGAAAGGATGAGTGGAAGGATGGGAAGGATGAGTGGAAGGATGATTGGATATTGGGTGGATGGATGAGGGGAAGGATGAGGAGAAAGATTGGTGTATGATGGGTGGAAGGATGAGTGGAAGGATGGGAAGGATGAGTGTATATTGAGTGGATGGAAGGGTGGAAGGATGAGTAGAAAGATGGGTGGATGGATGGGTGGATGGATGATGAGATGTTGGGTTGATGGATGAGTGGAAGGATGAGTGGATGATGGGTGGATGGATGGGTAGAAGGATGAGTAGAAAGATGGATGGATGGATGGGGTGAAGGATGAGTGCAAGGATGGGTAGATGGATGATGAGATGTTGGGTTGATGGATGGGAGGAAGGATGAGTGGATGGAAGGGTGGATGGATGGGTGGAAAGATGAAGAGATGTTGGATGGATGGATGGGTGGAAGGATGAGTAGAAAGATGGTGTATGATGGGTGGAAGGATGAGTGGAAGGATGGGGGGATGGATGGATGAGTAGAAAGATAGGTACAAGGATGAGTGGAAGGATGAGGAGAAAGACGAGTGGATGGATGGGTGGATGGGTGGATGAGTGGATGGATGGGTGGATGGATGGATGGATGGATGGATGGATGGATGGATGGATGGATGGATGGATGGATGGGTGGATGGGTGGATGGATGGATGGATGGATGGATGGGTGGGTGGATGGATGGATGGATGGATGGATGGATGGATGGATGGGTGGATGGATGGATGGATGGATGGATGGATGGATGGGTGGATGGGTGGATGGATGGGTGGATGGATGGGTGGATGGATGGATGGATGGATGGATGGATGGGTGGATGGATGGATGGATGGATGGATGGATGGATGGATGGATGGATGGATGGATGGATGGATGGATGGGTGGGTGGATGGGTGGATGGATGAGTGGAAGGAAGGGTGGAAGGATGATTGGATGGATGGGTGGATGGATGGATGGATGGATGGGTGGATGGGTGGATGGGTGGATGGATGGATGGATGGATGGATGGATGGATGGGTGGATGGGTGGATGGGTGGGTGGATGGGTGGGTGGATGGGTGGATGGATGGATGGATGGATGGATGGATGGGTGGGTGGATGGGTGGATGGGTGATGGATGGATGGATGGATGATATTGGTACTAGCAGTATTATTATTACTGTTGTTGGCATTGTTGGTGACTGCTGTAGTTTGACAGTTATTACGATCCTGCCTATCGCTGTGGTTCCTGTTCCTGGTGGTGTGGCTATTCTGACCCTTGTTGCTCTTGGTGGTGTTATTTCTGCTGCTGTGGTTAGGAGGATCGCTGTTCTTGTTGTGGTTCTTGCTGTTGTGGTGACTGTTAGGATTGCTCTTGGTGTTATTCCTGTGGATGTCGTTTCTATTCCTGTTATTGTTGTTGTTGATGTTGTTAGTATTACTGTTATTGTTTTTGTTACTCTTATTGTTATTGATGTGACCATTACTGTTATTGTTGCTGTTATTGTTGATGTTACTGTTACTGCCATTGTTGTTGTTGGTTTTGCTATTACTGTTATTGTTAGTATTATTGTTTTTGTTACTATTACTGTTATTATTGTTGATGTTACTATCATTGTTCTTGTTATTATTACTGTTGTTACTGTTATTGTTGTTGTTGATGCTATTAATACAGTGGATGTTGTGACTATTACTGTTATTGTTATTGATGTCACTATTATTGTTATTGTTCTCGTTGTTATTGTTATTACTGTTGTTACTGTTATTGTTATTGATGTTACTATTACTGTTATTGTTTTTGTTATTATTACTGTTATTGTTATTGATGTTACTATTACTGTTATAGATGTTGTTGATGTTGTTATTAATACAGTGGATGTTGTGAGTATTACTGTTATTATTTTTGTTACTATTATTGTTATTGTTGTTGATGTTGTTACTCTTATTGTTATTGTTTTTGTTGTTGTTGTTACTATTATTGTTATTGTTTTTGTTACTGTTATTGTTTTTGTTACTGTTATTGTTGATGTTGTTACTATTACTGTTATTGTTGTTGATTTTATAGATGTTCATGTTGTTATTCATACAGTGGATGTTGTGACTATTACTGTTATTGTTATTGTTGTTGTTGATGTTGTTACTGTTACTGTTACTGTTGGTATTGATGTTACTATTACTGTCATTGTTGTTAATGTTGATGTTACTATTATTATTATACATGTTGTTGATGTTCTTACTGTTGTTGTTATTGTTTTTGTGACTATTACTGTTGTTGTTGTTGTTCTTGATGTTGTTACTATTATTGTTATTGTTGTTATTGTTTTTGTTGATATTACTGCTAATGTTATTACTGTTGTTGTTATTGTTTTTGTTACTGTTATTGTTGTTGTTGTTGATGTTGTTACTATTACTGTTATTGTTTTTGTGACTATTACTGTTATTGTTGTTACTGTTATTGTTTTTGTTACTGTTACTGTTGTTGTTGTTGTTACTGTTATTGTTGTTGTTGATATTGATGTTTGTATTACTGTTATTGTTGTTATTGTTTTTGTGACTATTACTGTTATTGTTGATGTTACTATTATTGCCATTGTTGTTGTTGATGTTACTGTTATTGTTATTGTTTTTGTGACTGTTACTGTTATTGTTGTTGTTGTTACTGTTATTGTTGTTCTTGATGTTGTTACTATTACTGTTATTGTTGTTATTGTTGTTGTTACTATTACTGTTGTTGTTGTTGTTGTTACTGTTATTGTTCTTGTTGTTATTGTTATTACTGTGGTTGTTATTGTTACTATTACTATTGTTGTTGTTGTTGTTTTTGTGACTATTACTGTTATTGTTTTTGTTACTATCGTTGTTATTGTGGTTGATGATGTTGTTACTATTATTGTTTTTGTTTTTGTGACTGTTATTGTTGTTGTTGTTGTTGATGTTACTATTATTGCCATTGTTGTTGTTGATGTTACTGTTATTGTTTTTGTGACTGTTACTGTTATTGTTGTTGTTGTTGTTGTTGTTTCTGTCATTGTGGATGTTGTTCTTCCTGCTCTCACCCGTCTCCTTTTCCTCTCTCTCTCCCCCTCACAGACGTCCACGAGCCGGGCGCCCGCAGGCCGGTCATGGTCTACATCCACGGTGGGTCCTACATGGAGGGGACGGGCAACATGATCGACGGGAGTGTGCTGGCCAGCTACGGCAACGTCATCGTCATCACCCTCAACTACCGCCTGGGCATCCTGGGTGAGGACGGGGGCGGGGGACAGACGGACAGACGGACGGAAGGACAGACACAGACAGACAGACGGACACAGACAGACACAGACACAGACAGACAGACACAGACAGACACAGACAGACAGACAGACACAGACAGACAGACGAGGACATACACACACAGATATAGACAGACACACAGACAGATGGACGGACGGACAGACAGACAGACAGACACAGACAGACAGACACAGACAGACAGACACAGACAGACAGACACAGACAGACAGACAGACGGACAGACAGACGGACAGATACAGACAGACACAGACACAGACAGACAGACAGCGAAACAGACATACGGACACAGACAGACAGACACAGACAGACAGACAGACGAGGACATAGACACACAGATATAGACAGATACACAGACAGACAGATGGACGGATGGACACACAGACAGACAGACAGACAGACACAGACAGACAGACAGACACAGACAGACACAGACAGACAGACACAGACAGACGGACAGATACAGACAGACAGACAGACAGACAGACACAGACAGACAGACACAGACAGACACAGACAGACAAACAGACACAGACAGACACAGACAGACAGACACAGACAGACACAGACAGACAGACACAGACAGACACAGACAGACAGACAGACATGGACAAACCGACCGGGCGGGGATGGACAGGATGGACAGACGGGTGCAGACAGATTCACAGACACGGACAGACAGACTTAAGACAGACAGACAGACAGATGACAGGGAGATGGACAGATCGATAGACGGCAGACAGACACACACGTCGATGGACAGACAGACAACGCCAACAACAGTGACGTCAACAGTCATAGTAATAATGGTGGTAGCATTAATAGTAATAATAGCAATAGCAATAATAGTAACAATAGCAACAATACTAATACTAGTAGTAATAATAGTAATCACAGTAATCACAGTAATAACAGCAACACCAAAGGCCGCAATAGTAACAATACTACTAGTGGTAATAGTAATAGCAGTAATAATAGCAATAGCAGTAATAGTAATAGTAACAATACTAACAGTATTAATACTAGTAATAATAGCAACAATACTAATACTAGCAGTAATAATAGTAATCACAATAATAACAGCAACACCAAAGGCTGTAATGGTAATAATACTACTAGTAGTAATAGTAGTAATAATAGCAGTAATAGTAATAGTAACAATATCAACAGTATTAATACTAGTAATAATAGTTACAATAATAATACTAGTAGTGATAATAGTAATAATAGTAATCACAGCAACACCAAAGGCCGTAATAGTAATAATACTACTAGTAGTAATAGTAGTAACAATAGCAATAACAAGAGTAACAATGCTAATAGTAACAATAGCAATACTAGTAGCAATAATAGTAATAATAGTAATCACAGTAATAACAGCAACACCAAAGGCCGTAATAGTAATAATACTACCAGTGGTAATAGTAATAGCAGCAATAATAGCAATAGCAGTAATAGTAATAATAGTGACAGTATTAATACTAGTAATAATAGTAACAATACTAATACTAGCAGTAATAATAGTAATCACAGTAATAACAGCAACACCAAAGGCTGTAATGGTAATAATACTACTAGTAGCAATAGTAGTAATAATAGCAGTAATAGTAATAGTAACAATAGTAACAGTATTAGTACTAGTAACAATAGTAACAATGCTAACACTAGTAGTAATAATAGTAATCACAGTAATCACAGCAACACCTGTAATGGTAATAATACTATTAGTAGTAACAGTAGTAATAATAGCAGTAATAGTAACAATAGTAACAGTATTAATACTAGCAATAATACTAACAATACTAATACTAGTAGTAATAATAGTGACCATAGTAATCACAGCAACACCAAAGGCCGTAATAGTAATAATACTAGCAGTAATAGTAATAGTAGTAATAATAGGAATAACAAGAGTAACAATGCTAATAGTAACAATAGCAATAATAGTAATAGCAGCAATACCAATAGTAATAATAGTAACAGTATTAATACTAGCAGTAATAGTAACAATAGCAACACTAGTAGTAATAATACTAATAATAGTAATCACAGTAATAACAGCAACACCAAAGGCTGTAATAGTAATAATACTACTAGTAGTAATAGTAACAGCAGTAATAATAGCAATAGCAGTAATAGTAATAATAGCAACAGTATCAATACTAGTAATAATAGTAACAATACTAATACTAGCAGTAATAATAGTAACCATAGTAATCACAGCAACACCAAAGGCCATAATAGTAATAGTATTGTTACTCTTGTTATTGCTATTGTTACTACTATTGCTCCTAGTAATATTATTACTATGATGGCCTTTGGTATTGCCATTATTGCTGTGATTACTATTATTACTAGTATTACTACCAGTATTACTACTGTTACTATTACTGCTAGTATTAATACTGTTACTATTATTGCTATTATTGCTATTGCTATTATTACTGGTAGCAATAGTAGCAACAATAGCAATAACAAGAGTAACAATGCTAATAGCAACAGTAGCAATAATACCAATGATAATCATAGCCCTGGCAGTAATGTTAGTACTAGCCATAAGAGTAATAATCGTAGTAACAATAATACTAATAGCCACAACAACAATAGTAGTAGTAAGAGCAATAATGGCAGTAGCATTAATGGTAACAATAGCAGTAATAGTAATGATAGTAACAGTCATAATAGCAATCAGTCATAATAGTAATAATAGTAACTAATAATACTAGTAGTCATAGTAATACCAACAATAGCAATACTAGTAGTAATAACAGTAATCACAGCAATAATGGCAATACCAAAGGCCATAATAGTAATAATACTACCAGTAGTAATAGTAGTAACAATAGCAATAACAAGAGTAACAATGCTAATAGCAACAATAGCAATAATACCAATGACAATAATAGCCCTGGCAGTAATGTTACTAGCAATAAGAGCAAGAACAGGAGTAATAATAGCAATAATACTAATAGCCACAACAGCAATAGTATTAGCAATAGCAATAATGGTGGTAACATTAACAGTAATAACAGCAATAGCAATAATAACAATAGTAATAATAGCAACAGTATTAATACTAGCAGTAATAGTCACAGTAGTAATACTAGTAGTAATACTAGTAATAATAGTAATCACAGCAATAATGGCAATACCAAAGGCCGTAATAGTAATACTACTAGTAGTAATAGTAGTAACAATAGCAATAACAAGAGTAACAATACTAATAGCCACAATAGCAATAATAGTAATAGCAGTAATAGTAATAATAGTAACAGCATTAACACCAGTAGTAATAGTAACAATAGTAATACTAGTAGTAATCATAGTAATCCCAGCAATAACAGCAACACCAAAGGATGTAACAGTAATAATATTCCTAGTACTAATAGTAGTAACAATAGCAATAATAGTAATAGCCATGGTAGTAATGTTAGTAATAGCAATAACAGTAAGAACAATAGCAAGAAGAGCAACAATAAGAGTCATAGCAATAGTAATAGCAGTACTACTAATAGTAATAATGGGAATAATAACAGTAATAGTAGCAGGAATAATAATAGCAATAGGAAGAGTAATAAGAGTAATAATAATCAAGAGTAATAATACTAATAGTAGCCAGAGTCATCACAGCAACAATAATAGCAGCTCTAATAGTAACAATGGTAATGAAAGTAATAATAGCAACAGTAATAGGAAGAGTAAGAATAGTAACAATAGCAATAGTAGCATGAGTAATAATAATTAATTGAAGTAATGAATGAATGGTTGAATGAATTAATGAATTATTGAATGAATGAATGAATTCTATGAATGAATTGAAAGATTGAATGAATTATTGAATGAATGAATTGAATGAATGAATGACTTTTTGAACGAATGAATTTTTATGTGAACGAATGACTTCTTGAAGGAATGAATGAATTGAATAAACGAATTCTTGAATGAATGAATTCTTGGATGGATGAATGAATTGTATGAGTGAATTATTGAATGAATGAATTATGGAGTGAATGAATGAATTGAATGAATGATTTCTTGGATAATTAAATGTATTTACAGAATGAATTTTTGAACGAATGAATTTATGTATGAATGAATGAATTCTTGAGTTAATTAATTGAACTAGTGAATGAATGGTTCAATGAATTAATGAATTATCGAATGAATTATTGAATGAGTGAATGGAATAAATGAATTCTTGAATGAATGAATTCGATGAATGAATTAATGAATTATTGAATGAATGAATTGAATAAATGAATTCTTGAATGAATGAACGAATTCTATGAATGAATTAATGAATTATTGAGTTAACGGATTTTTGAACGAATGAATGAATTATCGAAGGAATGAATGAATTGAAGGAATGAATTCTTGCATCAATGAATGAATTCCTGAATGAATTCTTGTATGAATGAATGAATTGAATAAATGAATTCTTGATTGAATTTTTGAATGAATTGAATGAATGAATGAATTGAATGAATGGTTTCTTTTTTTGAACGAATGAATTAATGAATTATTGAATGAATAATTGAATAAATGAATTTTTGAATGAATGAACGAATTCTATGAATGAATTAATGAATTATTGAAGGAATGAATGAATTGAAGGAATGAATTCTTGCATCAATGAATGAATTCCTGAATGAATGAATTCTTGTATGAATGAATTTATGAATGAATTTTTGAATTAATTGAATGAATGAATGACTTCTTGAATGAATGAATGAGTTGAATGAATGGTTTCTTTTTTTGAACGAATGAATTTATGAATGCATGAATGAATGAATTCTTGAATTAATTAATTGAACGAATGAATGAATTAATGAATGATTGAATGAATGAATTGAATAAATGAATTTTTGAATGAATGAACGAATTGTATGAATTAATGAATTATTGAATTAATGAATTTTTGAACGAATGAATTATTGAATTAATGGATTTCTGAACGAATGAATTAATGAATTACTGAGTTAATGCATTTCTGAACGAATGAATGACCCCTCTCGCCCCCAGGCTTCCTCAGCACCGGGGACCAGGCCGCGAAGGGCAACTACGGGCTCCTGGACCAGATCCAGGCGCTGCGCTGGGTGGAGGAGAACGTGGGCGCCTTCGGGGGGGACCCCAAGCGCGTCACCATCTTCGGCTCCGGGGCGGGCGCCTCCTGCGTCAGCCTGCTCACGCTCTCGCACTACTCGGAAGGTACGCCCGCTCCCGCCCCACTTCCGCCTCACTTCCGCCTCACTTCCGCTTCCAGAACCCCCCTGTCCCCTCTTTTCCGTCCCAGGACCCTTATTTCCCTTACTTCCGGGTCACTTCCGGGTCACTTCCGCCTCATTTCCTCTTCCAAGATCCCTCTGTGTGTCATTTCCTGTGTCAGGACCCTTTTTCTCCTTACTTCCGGGTCACTTCCGTGTCACTTCCGGGTCACTTCCGCCTCACTTCCGCTTCCAGGACCCCCCCTATCCCCTCTTTTCCGTCCCAACACCCTTCTTTCCCTTACTTCCGCCTCACTTCCGGGTCACTTCCGGGTCATTTCCGCCTCACTTCCGCCTCGCTTCCGCTTCCAGAACCCCCCTATCCCCTATTTTCCGTCCCAGGACCCTTTTCCCCCTTACTTCCGGGTCACTTCCGGGTCACTTCCGGGTCACTTCCGCGTTGTTTCCTCTTCCAGGACCCCTCTGTGCATCATTTCCTGTGTCAGGACCCTTTTTCCCCTTACTTCCGCCTCACTTCCGGGTCACTTCCGGGTCACTTCCGCCTTGGACCGTTATTTCCCCCCCCCTTTACTTCCTAGGATTGTTCCAGAAGGCCATCATCCAGTCTGGCACCGCCCTGTCCAGCTGGGCCGTCAACTACCAGCCCGCCAAGTACACGCGCGCCCTGGCCTCCCAGGTGGGCTGCGCCTTCCCATCAGACACCGCGGCCCTGGTGCACTGCCTGCGCCTCAAATCCCCCCAAGAATTAACCCACCAGGTCGTGACCCCTGCGACCTACCACGTGGCCTTTGGGCCTGTGATTGACGGTGACGTCATCCCTGATGACCCCCAGATCCTCATGGAGCAGGGCGAGTTCTTGAACTATGACATCATGCTGGGGGTCAACCAAGGGGAAGGCCTGGGCTTTGTGGATGGCCTGGTTGACGTCATGGATGATGGGGTGAGCACTTCCGCCTTTGAGACCTCCATTTCCGCCTTTGTGGATCACCTCTATGGCTACCCAGAGGGGAAACAAGCTCTAAGGGAAACCATCAAGTTCATGTACACAGACTGGGCAGACAGAGACAACCCAGAAACTCGTCGCAAGACCCTGGTGGCCCTGTTCACAGATCACCAGTGGGTGGCCCCAGCTGTGGCCACTGCAGACCTCCACGCCCAATATGGCTCCCCCACCTACTTCTACGCCTTCTACCACCACTGCCAGAGTGAGATGAAGCCGCCCTGGGCCGACGCAGCGCATGGCGACGAGGTGCCCTACGTCTTCGGGGTGCCCATGGTGGGACCTACAGAAGTGTTCAGTTGTAATTTTTCCAAGAATGATGTGATGTTGAGTGCGGTGGTGATGACGTACTGGACCAACTTTGCCAAGACTGGGTAAAGAGGAGGGGAAGGATGGGAGGAAGAGGGGAAGGAAGAGAAAGTTGGGGGAAGGATGGATGGATGGATGGGAGGAAGGATGAGGAAAAAGTTGGGGTAAAGGATGGGTGGAAGGATGAGGAGAAAGAATACAAAGTTGGGGGGAAGGATGGGTGGATGGATGGGAGGAAGGAAGAGGAGAAACGATGAGAAAGTTGGGGGGAAGGATGACTGGATGGATGGATGGGTGGATGGATGGATGGATGGACGGATGGATGGGTGGATGCATGAGGGGATGGGTGGATGGATGGATGGATGGATGGGTGGATGGATGGATGGATGGATGGATGGATGGATGGGTGGGTGGATGGGTGGATGGGTGGGTGCATGGATGGATGGGTGAATGGATGGGTGGATGGATGGGTGGATGGATGGGTGGATGGATGGATGGATGGATGGGTGGATGGATGGGTGGATGGATGGGTGGATGGATGGATGGGTGGGTGGATGGATGGATGGATGGATGGATGGATAGAAGGATGGATGGATGGATGGATGGGTGGATGGATGGATGGATGGATGGATGGATAGAAGGATGGGTGGATGGATGGATGGGTGGATGGATGGGGGGAAAGGATGAGAAAGTTGGGGGGAAAGATGGGTAAATGGATGGGTGGATGGATGGATGGGTGGGTGGGTGGATGGATGGGTGGATGGATGGGTGGATGGATGGGTGGATGGATGGGTGGATGGGTGGATGGATGGATGGATGGATGGGTGGATGGATGGATGGATGGATGGGGTGCCCATGGTGGGCCCCACTGAGGTGTTCAGTTGTAATTTTTCCAAGAATGATGTGATGTTGAGTGCGGTGGTGATGACGTA
>NW_027206325.1:318799-326299 GCF_024711535.1 Dipodomys merriami | reverse complement strand
AAATGAAAAGAAGGAAAAAAGAAAGAAAAGAAGGAAAAGAAAATGGAAAAAAGAAGGGAAGAAGGAAAAGAAAAAGGAGAAAAAGAAGGAAAAAAGAAAAGAAGGAAAAAGAGGAAAAGAAAATGGAAAAAAGAAGGAAAAGAAGAAGGAAAAAAGTAGGGAAGAAGGAAAAGAAAAAGGAGAAAAAGAAGGAAAAAAGAAAGAAAAGAAGGAAAAAGGGGAAAAGAAAATGGAAAAAAAGGAAAAGGAAAAGGAAGAAAAGGAAAAAGGAAGAGGAAGGAAACATCTAGAAGGAAGAGGAAGAAAGAAGGAAGGAAATGTCTCTCACTGCCAGGAAACAGGAAGTGGAACAGGAAGAGGAAGTAGAGAACCAGGAAGTAAGAATAACGGTCCTGGGACAGGAAGTGATGGACGAGGAAGTAAAAATAACGGTCCTAGAACAGGAAGTGAGGAACCAGGAAGTAAGAATAACGGTTCTAGAACAGGAAGTGAGGAACCAGGAAGTAAGAATAACGGTTCTAGAACAGGAAGTGAGGAACCAGGAAGTAAGAATAACAGTCCTGGGACAGGAAGTGAGGAACCAGGAAGTAAGAATAACGGTCCTAGAACAGGAAGTAAGGAACCAGGAAGTAAGAATAACGGTTCTAGAACAGGAAGTGAGGAACCAGGAAGTAAGAATAACGGTCCTGGGACAGGAAGTGAAGCACCTGCTAACAGGAAGTAGAGAACCAGGAAGTAAGAATAACGGTCCTGGGACAGGAAGTGAGGGACCAGGAAGTAAGAATAACGGTTATTGAACCGGAAGTAGGAAGTAAAACACCTGCAACCCGGAAGTGGAGCCTCAGGAAGGAAAAATAACGGTCCTGGGACCGGAAGTGAAGCACCTGCCACCCGGAAGTGGCGCCTCGGGGAGGAAGTAAACCCGGAAATGGAACCGGAAGTGCACCTGCAAACCGGAAGTGGACCATTACCAAGGCGCTACGACTGGAAAATGGGACTGGAAGGCGGAAGTGGAGCCTCGGGGAGGAAGTGGAACAGGAAGTGGACCCGGAAGTGCACCTGCCACCCGGAAGTGGACCCGGAAGTGGGTCGTTTTCGCCCCCCACGAGGCGCAGGACGCCCTGAACCCGGAAGAGGAGGCGGAAGTGCGGGCGGAAGTGGGAGAGGAAGCGGAAGTGAAGGCGGAAGTGGGGCTGGGGAGGCCTCCTGAGGGCGGGAAAACCACAGACACTTCCTGGTTTCGAACCCTGGGCCAGGGGGAAGGGGGAAGACGCACTTTGGGGGGGAATCCAACTTTCAATTTGATTTTCAATTTCAATTTTCAATTTAATTTTCGATTTTGATTTTGATTTTTAATTTGATTTTCGATTTGATTTTCAAATTCAATTTGTAATTTGATTTTAAATTTTAAATTTCAATTGGATATTCAATTTTCAATTTCAATTTCAATTGGGTTTAATTTTCAATTTCAATTTTCAACTTGATTTTCAAATTCCATTTGAAATTTGAATTAATTTTCAATTGTAATTTCAATTTGCAATTTGATTTTCAATTTCATTGTGTAGTTGGATTTGATTTTCAATTTTCAATTTCCATTTGATTTTCAATTTTAAATTTCAATTGGATTGAATTTTCAATTTCAATTTTCAACTTGATTTTCAAATTCAATGTGAAATTTGATTTGATGTTCAATTTTAAATTTCAATTGGATTTTCAATTTTCAATTTCAATTTCAATTGGGTTTAATTTTCAATTTCAATTTTCAATTTGATTTTCGATTTTGATTTTGATTTTTAATTGGATTTTCAATTTAATTTTCGATTTGATTTTCAAATTCCATTTGAAATTTGATTTTAAATTTTAAATTTCAATTGGATTGAATTTTCAATTTTCAACTTGATTTTCAAATTCCATTTGAAATTTGAATTAATTTTCCATTTTAATTTCAATTTGCAATTTGATTTTCAATTTCAATGTGTAGTTGGATTTGATTTTCAATTTTCAATTTCAATTTGATTTTCAATTTTAAATTTCAATTGGATTGAATTTTCAATTTCAATTTTCAACTTGATTTTCAAATTCAATGTGAAATTTGATTTGATTTTCAATTTTAAATTTCAATTGGATTTTCAATTTTCAATTTCAATTTCAATTGGGTTTAATTTTCAATTTCAATTTTCAGCTTGATTTTCAAATTCCATTTGAAATTTGAATTAATTTTCAATTTTAATTTCAATTTGCAATTTGATTTTCAATTTCATTGTGTAATTGGATTTGATTTTCAATTTTCAATTTCAATTTGATTTTCAGTTTTAAATTTCAATTGGATTGAATTTTCAATGTTAATCTGCCATTTGATATTGAATTTTCAATTCCAGTTTAATTTTCAATTTCAAGTTGCAATGGGATTTTCATTTTTAAATTTGAATTTGATTTAGTTTTCAATTTCAATTTTCAACTGGATTTTCCATTTCAAGTCTCAGTTTCATTTTCAACTTGAAATTCAATTTCAATTTTAAATTTCAATTTGATTGAGTTTTCAACTTCCAATTGGATTTTCAAGTTTAAATTTCAATTTGAAATTTCAATTTCCATGTTCAACTTGATTTTCCTCTTTCAATTTCCATGTTAACTTTCAACTTGATTTTCAATTTCCATTTGCAACTTGATTTTAAATGTTCAATGTCAATGTTAGGTTTCAATTGGATTTTCAATTTTAAATTTGAGTTTGGTTTAGTTTTCAATTTCAATTTTCAACTTGATTTTCAAATTCAATGTGAAATTTGATTTGATTATCAATTTTAAATTTCAATTTGATTTTCAATTTTCAATTTCAATTGGGTTTAATTTTCAATTTCAATTTTCAACTTGATTTTCAAATTCCATTTGAAATTTGATTTTAAATTTTAAATTTCAATTGGATTTAATTTTCAATTTCAATCTGCCATTTGATATTGAATTTTCAATTCCAGTTTAATTTTCAATTTCAACTTGCAATGGGATTTTCAATGTTAAATTTCAATGTGATTTAGTTTTCAATTTTCAATTTTAATTTTGAACTTCAATTTTTGATTTATTTCAATTTGCAGTTGGATTTTAAATTTTCAATTCCAATGTTTAACTAGATTTTCAATGTTCAATTTTAATATTCAATGTGATTTTCAATTTTGATTTTTCTTAATTCCACTTTTCATTTTTACTTTTTTTCAATTTAAAATTTTCAGGATTTTGATTTTCTCTGTTTTTTTTTCATTTTCATGTTTTGGTTTAATTTTCTGTTTTTTTTTTTTTTCGTTTTTTTGTGGGGTGGGGTTGGGGGAGGGGAAACTTGATTTTTCTGTTCATTTTTGGGGAGGGGGGGTTGTTCTGAACTGTCACTTCAGAAACTTTGTACAAAAGAGGAAATTAAAATTAAAATGTATAGAAGAACTTTCTAGAACTCTCTATGAGCAAAAATGGTTGATTTCTACAATGAAAGAACCTTCTAGAAGCATGTGTGAACAAAAATGGATGTTATTTAGGGTGAAAGAACTCTCTAGAAATGTCTTTGAACCAAAATGGGTGTGATTTGGGATGGAAGAACTTTCTAGAAGTCTCTGTGAGCAAAAATGGTTGATTTCTAGAATGAAAGAACCTTCTAGAAGCATGTGTGAACACAAATGGATGTTATTTAGGGTGAAAGAACTTTCTAGAAATGTCTTTGAACCAAAATGGGTGTGATTTTGGGGTGGAAGAACTTTCTAGAACTCTCTATGGACAAAAAAGGGTGTTTTCTAGAGTGAAAGAACCTTCTAGAACTCTCTATGAGCAACCATGGGTGTTGGGTAGGCTGAAAGAACTTTCTAGAAGTCTATGGACAAAAATGGGTGACTTCTAGAATGAAAGAACTTTCTAGAAGTCTCTGTGAACAAATATGGTTGTTATTTAAGATGAAAGAACTTTCTAGAACTCTCTGTGAGCCACCATGGGTGTTGTTTAGGGTGAAAGAACTTTCTAGAAATGTCTTAAACCAAAATGGGTGTGATTTGGGATGGAAGAACTTTCTAGAAGTCTCTGTGAGCAAAAATGGTTGATTTCTAGAATGATAGAACTTTCTAGAAGCATTTGTGAACACAAATGGATGTTATTTAGGGTGAAAGAACTTTCTAGAAATGTCTTTGAACCAAAATGGGTGTGATTTTGGGGTGGAAGAACTTTCTAGAACTCTCTATGGACAAAAAAGGGTGTTTTCTAGAGTGAAAGAATCTTCTAGAACTCTCTATGAGCAACCATGGGTGTTGTGTAGGCTGAAAGAACTTTCTAGAAGTCTATGGACAAAAATGGGTGACTTCTAGAATGAAAGAACTTTCTAGAAGTCTCTGTGAACAAATATGGTTGTTATTTAAGATGAAAGAACTTTCTAGAACTCTCTATGGACAAAAAAGGGTGTTTTCTAGAGTGAAAGAACCTTCTAGAACTCTCTGTGAGCCACCATGGGTGTTGTTTAGGGTGAAAGAACTTTCTAGAAATGTCTTTGAACCAAAAGGGGTGTGATTTGGGATGGAAGAACTTTCTAGAACTCTGTGAGCAAACATGGATGTTTTCCCATGCGAAAGAACTTTCTAGAAGTCTCTATGAACACACATGGATGCTATTTAGGATAAAAAGAACTTTCTAGAAGCTTCTGTGAACAATCATGGGTGTTGTACAGGGGGAAAGAACTTTCTAGAAGCTTCCTGTTGCTGTGAATGTATATATACCTATTGATTTTCATCCCTGTGTTCTGATTGGATGCTTCCTGTGACGTCATGATTCATGAATCCTGCATTGTTTGATTTCCTGTTTATTTCCTGTTTGATTTCCTGTTTATTTCCTGTTTGATTTCCTGTTTGTTTCCTGTTTGATTTCCTGTTTGATTTCCTGTTTATTTCCTGTTTGATTTCCTGTTTATTTCCTGTTTGATTTCCTGTTTGTTTCCTGTTTGATTTCCTGTTTATTTCCTGTTTGATTTCCTGTTTGTTTCCTGTTTATTTCCTGTTTGATTTCATGTTTATTTCTTGTTTGATTTCCTTTTATTTCCTGTTTGATTTCCTGTTTGATTTCCTGTTTGATTTCCTTTTATTTTCTGTTTTATTTCCTGTTTATTTCCTGTTTGATTTCCTTTTTATTTCCTTTTTATTTCCTGTTTGATTTCCTGTTTGATTTCCTGTTTGATTTCCTTTTTATTTCCTGTTTGATTTCCTTTTATTTCCTGTTGTTTCCTGTTTATTTCCTTTTTATTTCCTGTTTGATTTCCTTTTATTTCCTTTTTATTTCCTGTTTTATTTCCTGGTTGATTTCCTTTTTATTTCCTGTTTATTTCCTGTTTGATTTCCTTTTATTTCCTGTTTGATTTCCTGTTTGATTTCCTTTTATTTCCTTTTTATTTCCTGTTTATTTCCTGGTTGATTTCCTTTTTATTTCCTGTTTTATTTCCTGTTTATGTCCTCTTTGATTTCCTTTGATGGTTTGATGATGGTTTTATGGGTTTTAATTGGGTTTTTATTTGATTTTTTAATTTGATTTTAGTTATTGTTATTTCATTTTAATCTTATTTAATGATGATTAATTTTTCATTTGATTAGATTTGATTTTTAATTTGATTTTTATTATTTCATTTTAATCACACTTAATGATTTTTTAAATTTAATTAGATTTGATTTATACTTGATTTTCATTTATGATTTTTAATTTGATTTTTATTATTTGATTTCATTTTATTATTAATTTGGTTTTAATTTGATTTATTTGATTATTTCATTTTCATTTGATGTTTTTATTCATTTTTATTTGCTTTTTTATTATTTTATTTTTTGTTTGATTATTAAATTTTATTGAATTTTATCTTATTTTATTATTTATTATTTAATTTATTTAATTTTTGATGTTTATTTATTGTTAATTTGATTGTTTGACTATTTTAGTTTTACATCTTTTTCATTTTTATTTGATGTGTGTTTGATGATTTGTGTTTTATTATTTCCTTTTTTATTAATTTGGTTTCATTTTTATTATTTTACTAATTTATTTGTAATTGGATGATTATTTGATTTTTTATTTTTTCTTATTTTGTGTTTAATTTATTGTTCATTTTTTTTCAACCTTTATTTTATTATTATTGTGTAATTTTGACTTTTGATGATTAATTAATTTACTATTGATTTTATTATTTGATGATTTGATTGGATTTTTTATTTTTATTATTGGATTTTCTTTCCCTTTTCTCATTTTTATCTAATGTTTATTTGATTTTTATTATTTTTAAATTTATTTTTATTTAATTTTTATCTCCTTTTACTGTTATTTAATTTGACTTTTGATTTTATTTTTCTCATTTGATTTTGTGTTTACTATTTGATGTTTATCTTATTATTTATGATTATTTAATTTTTGTTTCACTTTATTTGACTTTTTATTATTTAATTGTATTTGATTTTCTATGATTATTTAATTTTAGTTATTTTTTAATCTTTATTGATGCATTATTAATTTGATTATTATTTTATTTGAGTTTTATTTGACTTTATTTCTATTATTTGATTTGAGTTTTATTTGATTTTATTTTATTATTTGATGTTTATCTTATTTATTATTTAATTATTCTTGAATTTTGATTTATTATTTAATTTTAATTTCAGTTAGTTTTTTATTTTTGTGATTATCTTATTCATGTCTGATTAATTTATTATTTGATTATTTTTATTTGATTTCCTTTCTATCATTTGACTTTTAGGATTGGATGATTCTTTATTATGGTTTAATGTCACTTGATTTTATTATTATTTAATTCCTACTGTTGTGATTTAATTTCTAGGGTTAAATTTCATTTGATTGATAATTTAATTTCCATGATTATTTTTTTAATTTCATTTGTTTTATTATTATTTAATTTGTTTTATTATTATTTAATTCTGTTCTTATTTAATTTCTAGGGTTATTATTTCATTTCATTGGATTTGATGTTCTTATTGAATTTCTACTGGGATTATTTAATTTCTATTCAATTTCATTGGGTTTATTAATTTCTATTATTAAATTTCATTTAGTTTATTAATTTCTATTATTAAATTTCATTTAGTTTATTAATTTCTATTATTAATTTCTTTTGATGTATTATTTCATTTCATTTCTACTGTGATTTAATTTCTATTAAATTTCATTTATTATTTCATTTCCATTATTAAATTTCATTTGGTTTATTCTGATTTCATTTCTACTGTGATTATTTAATTTCTGTGGTTATTATTTCATCTCTTTTCATTTATGATGATGTCATTTCCTCCTGGGATGGGAATTTGATTTCCTGTGTCCATAGACATCTGGTAGACCTCAAATCCCCGGATGTTCTGACCGTTAGATCTCCATAGACATCTGGTAGACCTCAAATCCCCGGATGTACATCCTGTAGATCTCCATAGACATCTGGTAGACCTCAAATCCCCGGATGTTCTGACCGTTAGGACATCAACCACCACCACCATG
>NW_027206325.1:276299-311299 GCF_024711535.1 Dipodomys merriami | reverse complement strand
TGTCTGTGTCTGTCTGTGTCTGTCTGTCTGTCTCTGTCTGTCTGTCTGTGTCTGTCTGTGTCTGTGTCTGTCTGTGTCTGTCTGTGTCTGTCTGTCTGTGTCTGTCTGTGTCTGTGTCTGTCTGTCTGTGTCTGTCTGTCTGTGTCTGTCTGTCTGTGTCTGTTTGTCTGTGTCTGTCTGTGTCTGTCTGTCTGTCTGTGTGTGTCTGTCTGTGTCTGTCTGTGTCTGTCTGACTGTCTGTCTGTGTCTGTCTGTCTGTGTCTGTCTGTCTGTGTCTGTCTATCTGTCTGTGTCTGTCTGTCTGTCTGTCTGTGTCTGTCTGTCTGTGTCTGTCTGTGTGTGTCTGTGTCTGTCTGTCTGTGTCTGTCTGACTCCCTATATTTTTGTCTTCCTGTCTCTGTGTCTGTCTGTCTGTGTGTCTATTTGTGTCTTTCTGTCTGTCTGTATATCAGTGTTTGTGTGTCTGTCTTTCTCTTTCTTTCTCTGTTCGCGTCTGTGTGTGAGCATGTATGATTGTCTGTCTGTCTGTCTCTGTCCATCTGTGTCTGTGTCTGTCTGTCTGTGTGTCTGTGTCTTTGTGTCTGTGTGTCTGTATCTGTCTGTCTGTCTATTGGTCTGTGTGTCTGTCTGCCTCTCTATGTTTGTGTCACCCTGTGTCTCTCTCTGTGTCCGTCTGTCTGTCCATCCGTCCGTCCGGTCTGTCTGTGTGTCTGTCTGTGTGCCTGTGTGTCTGTTTGTCTGTGTCTATCTCTGTCTGTTCGTCTGTCTGTCTGTACCTGCCTCTGTCTGTCTGTCTCTGTGTCTCTCATTCTCTGTGTCTGTCTGTCTGTCTGTGTCTCTCTGTATGTTTGTGTCTGTCTGTCTGTTGGTCTGTCTGTCTGCCTGCATATGTTTGGGTCACCCTGTGTCTCTCTGTGTCTGTCTGTCCGTCCGTCCGTCTGTCCGTGCAGTCTATCTGTCTCTGTGTCTGTGTGTCTGCATGTGTGTCTCTTTGTCTGTCTGTCTGTCTTGGTATTTCTCTGTCTGTCTGTTGGTCTGTATGTCTGTGTCTGTCTGTCTGTCTCTTTCTGTCTGTCTGTCTGGTCTGTTTGTGTATCTCTGTGTCTGTCTGTCAGTCTGTGTCTGTCTGTGTCTGTCTATCTGTCTGTGTCTGTCTGTCTGTCTGTCTGTGTCTGTCTGTCTGTGTCTGTCTGTGTCTGTCTGTCTGTGTCTGTCTGTCTGTCTGTGTCTGTCTGTCTGTGTCTGTCTGTGTCTGTCTGTGTCTGTCTGTCTGTGTCTGTCTGTGTCTGTCTGTCTGTGTCTGTCTGTCTGTCTGTGTCTGTCTGTCTGTGTCTGTCTGTGTCTGTCTGTGTCTGTCTGTCTGTGTCTGTCTGTGTCTGTCTGTGTCTGTCTGTCTGTCTGTCTGTCTGTGTCTGTCTGTCTGTGTCTGTCTGACTCCCTATATTTTTGTCTTCCTGTCTCTGTGTCTGTCTGTCTGTCTGTATATCAGTGTTTGTGTGTCTGTCTTTCTCTTTCTTTCTCTGTTCGCGTCTGTGTGTGAGCATGTATGATTGTCTGTCTGTCTGTCTCTGTCCATCTGTGTCTGTGTCTGTCTGTCTGTGTGTCTGTGTCTTTGTGTCTGTGTGTCTGTATCTGTCTGTCTGTCTATTGGTCTGTGTGTCTGTCTGTCTGTGTCTGTCTGTCTGTCTGTGTCTGTCTGTCTGTGTCTGTCTGTGTCTGTCTGTCTCTGTCTGTCTGTCTGTCTCTGTCCATCTGTGTCTGTCTGTCTGTCTGTGTCTTTGTGTCTGTGTCTGTCTGTCTGTCTATTGGTCTGTGTGTCTGTCTGCCTCTCTATGTTTGTGTCACCCTGTGTCTCTCTCTGTGTCCGTCTGTCTGTCCATCCGTCCGTCCGGTCTGTCTGTGTGTCTGTCTGTGTGCCTGTGTGTCTGTTTGTCTGTGTCTATCTCTGTCTGTCTGTTCGTCTGTCTGTCTGTCTGTACCTGCCTCTGTCTGTCTGTCTGTCTCTGTGTCTCTCATTCTCTGTGTCTGTCTGTCTGTCTGTGTCTCTCATTCTGTGTGTCTGTCTGTCTGTCTGTGTCTCTCTGTATGTTTGTGTCTGTCTGTCTGTTGGTCTGTCTGTCTGTCTGCCTGCATATGTTTGGGTCACCCTGTGTCTCTCTGTGTCTGTCTGTCCGTCCGTCCGTCCAGTCTATCTGTCTCTGTGTCTGTGTGTCTGCATGTGTGTCTCTTTGTCTGTCTGTCTGTCTTGGTATTTCTCTGTCTGTCTGTCTCTGTTTCTCTCTGTGTCTGTCTGTCTCACTTTATCTGTCAGTCTCTGTGTCCGTCTGTCTCTGTGTCTCTTTGTCTGTCTGCTACTGTCTGTCTGTCTGTCTGTCTGAGTCTTTCTGTGTCTGTCTGTCTGTCTTTGCCAGTCTGTGTCTGTCTGTGTTTGTCTGTCTGTGTCTGTCTGTCTGTCTGTCTGTCTGTCTGTGTCTGTCTGTGTCTGTCTGTGTCTGTCTGTCTGTGTCTGTCTGTGTCTGTCTGTCTGTGTCTGTCTGTGTCTGTCTGTCTGTCTCTGTCTGTCTGTCTGTGTCTGTCTGTGTCTGTCTGTCTGTCTGTGTCTGTCTGTGTCTGTCTATCTGTCTGTGTCTGTCTGTCTGTCTGTCTGTGTCTGTCTGTCTGTGTCTGTCTGTCTGTGTCTGTCTGTGTCTGTCTGTCTGTGTCTGTCTGTCTGTCTGTGTCTGTCTGTCTGTGTCTGTCTGTCTGTCTGTGTCTGTCTGTCTGTCTGTGTCCTCTGTCTGTCTGTCTGTTGGTCTGCATGTCTGTGTCTGTCTGTCTGTCTCTTTCTGTCTGTCTGTCTGGTCTGTTTGTGTATCTCTGTGTCTGTCTGTCAGTCTATCTCTGTCTCTGTCTGTCTGTCCCAGTGTCTGTCTGTGTGTCTGTGTGTCTGTGTCTGTTTCTCTCTGTGTCTGTCTGTCTCACTTTATCTGTCAGTCTCTGTGTCCGTCTGTCTCTGTGTCTCTTTCTCTGTCTGCTACTGTCTGTCTGTCTGTCTGTCTGAGTCTTTCTTTCTGTGTCTGTCTGTCTGTCTTTGCCAGTCTGTGTCTGTCTGTCTCTCTTTGTATCTCTGTCTGTCTGTCTTCCTCTATGTCTGTGTCTGTCTGTCTCTGTCTGTGTGTCTGTCTCTGTCATTGTGTCTGTCTGTCATTCTCTGTGTCTCTCTGTCTTGCTCTATGTCTGTCTGTCTGTCTGCCTCTGTCTGTCTGTCTCTATGTCCATCTGTCTGTCTGTCCCTGTGTCTCTCTGTCTTTGGCCACTGCGCATGCGCACTGGCAGCTCATTTCCCCCCACTCTCGCGCATGCGCAGATCCCTCCCCCCCCCCCCCACAAGCTCACGCATGCGCGTTCCTGCTCAGTGTGTGGGGGGTAACAGGGCGCTGGCTCACGCATGCGCAGTGCAACACCGAGATCCCCCCCCTCTCCCCGCAGGGGGCACGCATGCGCAGTAACCCCCCCGAGAGTCACAGGGACGGGGCTGGAGGACTCACCCTGCGCGCATGCGCGATGCCGACGGACGCTCCATCTTTTGGGGTGCGTTGGGGGCCTCCCCGACGACCCTCCCTGTGCGCATGCGCAATGCCGACGGACCCCCGATCGTCTGGGGTCCATTTCGCGCCTCTCCGCCGACGAAGCCAGTGCGCATGCGCAGTGCCGACGCGCCTTCCCGCCGTGCGCATGCGCAGTGCGGGCGCGCCTCCCGACCATGCGCATGCGCAATGCCGACGGACCCCCGATCGTCTGGAGTCCCTTCCGCGCCTCTCCGCCGACGAAGCCAGTGCGCATGCGCAGTGCCGACGCGCCTTCCCGCCGTGCACATGCGCAGTGCGGGCACGCCTCCCGACCGTGCGCATGCGCAATGCCGACGGACCCCCGATCGTCTGGGGTCCACTCGGAGCCTCCCCGCCGACGAAGCCAGTGCGCATGCGCAGTGCGGACGCACTTCCTGACAGTGCGCATGCGCAATGCCGACGGCAACTCCACCCTTTGGGGTCCACTCGGGGCCTCCCTGACGACTAAGCCAGTGCGCATGCGCAGTGCCGACGCGCCTCCCGACTGTGCGCATGCGCAACGCCGACGCGCCTCCCGACCGTGCGCATGCGCAATGCCGACGGCAACTCCACCCTTTGGGGTCCACTCGGGGTCTCCCTGACGACTAAGCCAGTGCGCATGCGCAATGTGGACGCGCCTCCCGACCGTGCGCATGCGCAATGCCGACGGTAACTCCACTGTTTGGGGTCCACTCCGAGTCTCCCTGACGACTAAGCCAGGGCGCATGCGCAGTGCCGACGCGGCTCCCGACCGTGCGCATGCGCAATGCCGACGGTAACTCGATCGTCTGGGGTCCACTCGGGGCCTCCCCGCCGACTCTCACTGTGCGCATGCGCAATGCCGACGTCACCTCGTTCCTCCGGGGTCCCCTCGGCCCCTCCCCTCCGACCCACCCAGTGCGCATGCGCAGGCAGGCCTGAGCCGTGGCAGACTGCGCATGCGTCGAACGGGGCGGGGGGGGGGGGTGGAGGGGAGTGGAGGTCCTCCGCGCATGCGCGAGGCGCCAGGCTCGGATCCTCCGGATCGCGGTCCGCGGCGTCTGCCCGGCCCCTCCCTGCTGCCTGACGCTGCGCGCATGCGCGTGCGCGCTGCTCCAGGAGCGCTGGGCCCCTCCCTGCGGGCGAACCCTGTGCGCATGCGCGGGGACGCTCTGGCAGGCGGGCTCAGCCCCTGCCTGCTGGCTAAGCCTATGCGCATGCGCAATGCGGATGGGGAAACCAGGCCCTCCTGGGTCCGCTCCGAGCCTCCCCGCCGACCCTCCCTGTGCGCATGCGCAATGCCGACGTCACCTCGATGGTTTAGGGTCCTTTTGGACCCTCCCCTCCGACTCACCCTGTGCGCATGCGCAGTGGCGCTCTGCGGGCCCCTCCCTTCTGACTCAGCCACTGCGCATGCGCAATGCGGATAGAAACTCGTTCCTCTGGGGTCCCCTGGGAGCCTCCCCTCGAACCCACCCAGTGCGCATGCGCGATGCCGACTTACGCTCAATCGTTTGGGGTACGCTGGGGGCGTCCCTGACCACTGTCCCAGTGCGCATGCGCAATGCCCACGGAAACTAGGCACTCCTGGGTCCTCTGGGAGCCTCCCCTCCAAGTAACCCAGTGCGCATGCGCAATGCCGACGGAACCCGGATCGTCTGGGGTCCTCTCGACCCCTCCTCTGCGACTCTCCCTGTGCGCATGCGCAGAGGCGCTCGGGGCAGCCGGCTGGGCCCCTCCCTGCTGACTGAGGCCGTGCGCATGCGCCGAGGCGCTCCACCAGCCCCTCCCTGTTGAGTAAGCTTCTGCGCATGCGCCATGCCGACGGAACCCCGATCGTCTGGGGTCCACTCCGCGCCTCCCGGCCGACTAAGCCACTGCGCATGCGCACCTATTCGATGGTCTGGGGTCCGCTCTGCGCCTCCCGCCCGAGTAAGCCAGTGCGCATGCGCCATGCCGACGTCACCCCGATCGTCTGGGGTCCTTTCGGGGCCTCCACGCCGACCCACCCTGTGCGCATGCGCAGTGGCGCGCGAGCCCGCTCGGCCCCTCCCTGCTGGCTCAGCCACTGCGCATGCGCACCTGTTCGCTGCTCTGGGGTCCCCTGGGGGCCTCCCCTCGGGCGCACCTAGTGCGCATGCGCCATGCCGACGTCCCCCCGATGGTTTGGGGTCCCCCCGACCCCCCTCCTCCGACCCACCCTGTGCGCATGCGCAGTGGGCGCTGAGCGCAGCCCGCGGGGGGGGGGCCCCTCCCTGCTCCTGAGGCCTGGCGCCTGCGCGTCGTGGGGTAAACTGAGGCACGGCGCCTGTTGGGGGGTAAACTGAGCCCCTGGGCCTTGGGGGGTCAACTGAGGCCCGGTGCACTTGGGTAAACTGAGGCACGGTGGATTTGGGTCAACTGAGGCCAGGTGCACGTTGGGTAAACTGAGGCACGGTGCACACTTGGGGGTGGGGGAGGCTGAGGCCTGCACATCCGGGTCTCTAGAGGCTCAGAAGCCTGAACATCCGGGTCTCTGAGACCCAAGGCCCAGGTCTTAGGCCTTGACATCCGGGTCTCTGAGGCCTCAGACCTGGACATCCGGGTCTCTAGGATCAGAAGCCTGAGTCTTACACCTGCACATCCGGGTCTCTGAGGCCTCAGATGCCTTTACATCCGGGTCTCTGGGGTCTCAGAAGCCTTTACATCCGGGTCTCTGGGGGTTTAGGCCTTGACATCCGGGTCTTTGGGATCTTAGGCCTGGACATCCGGGTCTCTGAGCGCTCAGAAGCCTTTACATCCGGGTAACTAAGGGCTCAGAAGCCTTTACATCCGGGTCTTTGGGATCTTAGGCCTGGACATCCGGGTCTTTGGGATCTCAGGCCTGAACATCCGGGTCTCTGAGCGCTCAGAAGCCTTTACATCCGGGTCTCTGGGGTCTCAGAAGCCTGCACATCCGGGTCTCTGAGCGCTCAGAAGCCTGCACATCCGGGTCTCTGAGACCCAAGGCCCAGGTCTTAGGCCTTGACATCCGGGTCTCTGAGGCCTCAGACCTGGACATCCGGGTCTCTAGGACCAGAGGCCTGAGTCTTAGGCCTGCACATCCGGGTCTCTGAGGCCTCAGAAGCCTTTTACATCCGGGCCTCCTGGGCCAGGGAGACCCGGATGTGGGAATCCCCGGATGTAAGAGTGCAGCTGTGAGGTTCCAGGTGGAAATTCCCGGATGTGGGACTCTGACATCCGGGTCTTGGACATCCTGGGACTCTCCCATCCGGGTCTTTTGACGTCCAGGGACGAAAGGGGCGGGGCGACGTGCTGACGGGCTGGACGTGCGTTTTATTGGCCCCGCCCCCTCCAGGCCGCCACTTCCGGTCCCGCCTCTTCCTCCTCCTGCTGCAGCTGCTGCTGCTGTGGGTCCTGGGTTCGAATCCAGCCTCACACCGGGGCGGGGTCTGCGGGGGGGAGGGAGGGGGGGTAAACTGAGGCACGGGGCATTTGGGTAAACTGAGTCACTGGACATTTGGGTAAACTGAGTCACGGGGACATCTGGGTAAACTGAGGCACATTTGGGTAAACTGAGGCACGGGACATTCTGGGTAAACTGAGTCACATTTGGGTAAAGTGAGTCACGGGGCATTCTTGGTAAACTGAGGCACGGGGCATTTTTGGTAAACTGAGGCACATTTGGGTAAACTGAGTCACTGGACATTTGGGTAAACTGAGGCACATTTTGGGTAAACTGAGTCACATTTGGGTAAACTGAGGCAAGGGGCATTTTGGGTAAACTGAGGCACATTTGGGTAAACTGAGTCACTGGACATTTGGGTAAACTGAGTCACATTTGGGTAAACTGAGGCACGGGGACATTCTGGGTAAACTGAGGCACGGGGACATTCTGGGTAAACTGAGTCACTGGACATTTGGGTAAACTGAGTCTCGGGGACATCTGGGTAAACTGAGGCACATTTGGGTAAACTGAGTCACGGGACATTCTGGGTAAACTGAGTCACATTTGGGTAAAGTGAGTCACGGGGCATTCTGGGTAAACTGAGGCACGGGGACATTTGGGTAAACTGAGGCACGGGGACATTTGGGTAAACTGAGGCACGGGGACATTGGGGTAAACTGAGGCACGGGGACATTTTGGGTAAACTGAGGCACGGGGACATTCTGGGTAAACTGAGGCACATTGGGGTAAACTGAGGCATGGGGCATTTGGGTAAACTGAGGCACGGGGACATTTCGGTAAACTGAGGCACATTTGGGTAAACTGAGGCACGGGGACATTGGGGTAAACTGAGGCACGGGGACATTTTGGGTAAACTGAGGCACGGGTGTAAACTGAGGCACGGGGACATTTGGGTAAACTGAGGCACGGGGACATTCTGGGTAAACTGAGGCACATTGGGGTAAACTGAGTCACGGGGGCATTCTGGGTAAACTGAGTCACATTTGGGTAAACTGAGTCACGGGGGCATTCTGGGTAAACTGAGTCACATTTGGGTAAACTGAGGCACGGGGCATTCTGGGTAAACTGAGGCACATTGGGGTAAACTGAGTTACAGTGCATTTTGGGTAAACTTAGGCACGGGGACATTTGGGTAAACTGAGTCACTGGACATTTGGGTAAACTGAGGCACGGGGGCATTGGGGTAAACTGAGTCACATTTGGGTAAACTGAGGCAGGGTGCATCTTGGGTAAACTGAGGCAGGGTGCATTTGGGTAAACTGAGTCACATTTGGATAAACTGAGTCACAATGCATTCTGGGTAAACAGGCACGGGACATTCTGGGTAAACATAGGCACGGGGACATTGGGGTAAACTGAGGCACATTTGGGTAAACTGAGTCATGGCACATTTGGGTAAACTGAGGCAGGGTGCATTCTGGGTAAACTGAGGCACATTTGGGTAAACTGAGGCACGGGGCATTTGGGTAAACTGAGGCACGGGGACATTCTGGGTAAACTGAGGCACATTGGGGTAAACTGAGGCACGGGGCCATTTTGGGTAAACTGAGGCACGGGGCATTCTGGGTAAACTGAGTCACATTTGGGTAAACTGAGTCACATTTGGGTAAACTGAGTCACGGGGGCATTCTGGGTAAACTGAGGCACATTTGGGTAAACTGAGGCACGGGGCATTCTGGGTAAACTGAGGCTCAGAACATTTGGGTAAACTGAGGCACGGGACATTTGGGTAAACTGAGTCACGGGGACATTTTGGGTAAACTGAGGCATGGGTGTAAACTGAGGCACGGGGCATCCTGGGTAAACTGAGGCACGGGGACATTTGGGTAAACTGAGGCACGGGGGTAAACTGAGGCACGGGGCATTCTGGGTAAACTGAGTCACGGGGCACATTTGGCCCCCCTCCCTGCTGACTCAGTCACTGCGCATGCGCACTTGTTCGATGGTCTGGGGTCCCCTGGGGGCCTCCCCTCGGGCGCACCTAGTGCGCATGCGCCATGCCGACGTCCCCACGACGGTTTGGGGTCCCCCCGGTCCCCCTCCTCCTACCCACCCTGTGCGCATGCGCAGTGGGCGCTGAGCGCAGCCCGCTGGGCCCCTCCCTGCTGGCTAAGGCCGTGCGCATGCGCAGTGGCGCTCCGCCGGCCCCTCCCTGCTGAGTCAGCCACTGCGCATGCGCACCTGTTCGTTGTTCTGGGGTCCCCTGGGGGCCTCCCCTCGGGCCCACCTAGTGCGCATGCGCCATGCCGACGTCCCCCCGATGGTTTGGGGTCCCCCCGACCCCCCTCCTCCGACCCACCCTGTGCGCATGCGCAGTGGCGCTCGGCGCAGCCCGCTCGGCCCCTCCCTGCTGGCTAAGGCCGTGCGCATGCGCAGTGGCGCTCCGCCGGCCCCCCCTCCCTGCTGACTCAGCCACTGCGCATGCGCACCTGTTTGCTGCTCTGGGGTCCCCTGGGGGCCTCCCCTCGGGCCCACCTAGTGCGCATGCGCCATGCCGACGTCCCCCCGATGGTTTGGGGTCCCCCCGGTCCCCCTCCTCCGACCCACCCTGTGCGCATGCGCAGTGGCGCTCGGCGCAGCCCGCTCGGCCCCTCCCTGCTGGCTGCCTTGCGCCTGCGCGGTGCGCGTTGTGGGGTAAACTGAGCCCCTGGGCCTTGGGGGGTAAACTGAGGCAGGGTGCATTTGGGTAAACTGAGTCACATTTGGGTAAACTGAGTCACAGTGCATTCTGGGTAAACTGAGGCACGGGACATTCTGGGTAAACTGAGGCACGGGGACATTGGGGTAAACTGAGGCACATTTGGGTAAACTGAGTCATGGCACATTGGGGTAAACTGAGGCACGGGTCATCTTGGGTAAACTGAGTCACATTTGGGTAAACTGAGGCACGGGGACATTTTGGGTAAACTGAGGCACGGGGCATTCTGGGTAAACTGAGGCACGGCGCCTGTTGGGGGGTAAACTGAGGCCCTGGGCCTTGGGGGGTCAACTGAGGCCCGGTGCACTTGGGTAAACTGAGGCACGGTGGATTTGGGTCAACTGAGGCCAGGTGCACGTTGGGTAAACTGAGGCACGGTGCACACTTGGGGGTGGGTGGGGGAGGCTGAGGCCTGCACATCCGGGTCTCTAGAGGCTCAGAAGCCTGCACATCCGGGTCTCTGAGACCCAAGGCCCAGGTCTTAGGCCTTGACATCCGGGTCTCTGAGGCCTCAGACCTGGACATCCGGGTCTCTGAGGCCTCAGATGCCTTTACATCCGGGTCTCTGGGGTCTCAGAAGCCTTTACATCCGGGTCTCTGGGGGTTTAGGCCTTGACATCCGGGTCTTTGGGATCTTAGGCCTGGACATCCGGGTCTCTGAGTGCTCAGAAGCCTTTACATCCGGGTCTCTGGGGTCTCAGAAGCCTGCACATCCGGGTCTCTGAGCGCTCAGAAGCCTGCACATCCGGGTCTCTGAGACCCAAGGCCCAGGTCTCAGGCCTTGACATCCGGGTCTCTGAGCGCTCAGAAGCCTGAACATCCGGGTCTCTAGGACCAGAGGCCTGAGTCTTACACCTGCACATCCGGGTCTCTGAGACCCTAGGCCCAGGTCTTAGGCCTGCACATCCGGGTCTCTGAGGCCTCAGAAGCCTTTTACATCCGGGCCTCTTGGGCCAGGGAGACCCGGATGTGGGAATCCCCGGATGTAAGAGTGCAGCTGTGAGGTTCCAGGTGGAAATTCCCGGATGTGGGACTCTGACATCCGGGTCTTGGACATCCTGGGACTCTCCCATCCGGGTCTTTTGACATCCAGGGATGAAAGGGGCGGGGCGACGTGCTGACGGGCTGGACGTGCGTTTTATTGGCCCCGCCCCCTCCAGGCCACCACTTCCGGTCCCGCCTCTTCCTCCTCCTGCTGCAGCTGCTGCTGTTGCTGTGGGTCCTGGGTTCGAATCCAGCCTCACACCGGGGCGGGGTCTGCGGGGGGGGGGAGGGAGGGGGGGTAAACTGAGGCACGGGGCATTTGGGTAAACTGAGGCACAGTGCATTTTGGGTAAACTGAGGCACATTTGGGTAAACTGAGTCACTGGACATTTGGGTAAACTGAGGCACAATTTGGGTAAACTGAGGCACGGGGACATTTGGGTAAACTGAGGCAAGGGGCATTTTGGGTAAACTGAGGCACATTTGGGTAAACTGAGTCACATTTGGGTAAACTGAGGCACGGGGACATTCTGGGTAAACTGAGGCACGGGGACATTCTGGGTAAACTGAGTCACTGGACATTTGGGTAAACTGAGTCTCGGGGACATCTGGGTAAACTGAGGCACATTTGGGTAAACTGAGTCACGGGACATTCTGGGTAAACTGAGTCACATTTGGGTAAAGTGAGTCACGGGGCATTCTGGGTAAACTGAGGCACGGGGACATTTGGGTAAACTGAGGCACGGGGACATTTGGGTAAACTGAGGCACGGGGACATTGGGGTAAACTGAGGCACGGGGACATTTTGGGTAAACTGAGGCATGGGTGTAAACTGAGGCACGGGGCATCCTGGGTAAACTGAGGCACGGGGACATTTGGGTAAACTGAGGCACGGGGGTAAACTGAGGCACGGGGCATTCTGGGTAAACTGAGTCACGGGGCACATTTGGCCCCCCTCCCTGCTGACTCAGTCACTGCGCATGCGCACTTGTTCGATGGTCTAAGGTCCCCTGGGGGCCTCCCCTCGGGCCCACCTAGTGCGCATGCGCCATGCCGACGTCCCCACGACGGTTTGGGGTCTCCCCGGTCCCCCTCCTCCGACCCACCCTGTGCGCATGCGCAGTGGCGCTCGGCGCAGCCCGCTCGGCCCCTCCCTGCTGGCTAAGGCCGTGCGCATGCGCAGTGGTGCTCCGCCGGCCCCTCCCTGCTGTCAGCCACTGCGCATGCGCACCTGTTCGATGGTCTGGGGTCCCCTGGGGGCCTCCCCTCGGGCCCACCTAGTGCGCATGCGCCATGCCGACGTCCCCCCGATACTTTGGGGTCCCCCCGGTCCCCCTCCTCCGACCCACCCTGTGCGCATGCGCAGTGGCGCTCGGCGCAGCCCGCTCGGCCCCTCCCTGCTGGCTAAGGCCGTGCGCATGCGCAGTGGTGCTCCGCCGGCCCCTCCCTGCTGGCTCACCCACTGCGCATGCGCACCTGTTTGCTGCTCTGGGGTCCCCTGGGGGCCTCCCCTCGGACCCACCCAGTGCGCATGCGCCATGCCGACGTCCCCCCGATGGTTTGGGGTCCCCCCGGCCCCCCTCCTCCGACCCACCCTGTGCGCATGCGCAGTGGGCGCTGAGCGCAGCCCGCGGGGGGGGGGGCCCTCCCTGCTGGCTGAGGCCTGGCGCCTGCGCGTTGTGGGGTAAACTGAGGCACGGCGCCTGTTGTGGGGTAATCTGAGTCCCTGGGCCTTGGGGGGTAAACTGAGGCACGGGGACATTCTGGGTAAACTGAGGCACGGGGACATTTGGGTAAACTGAGGCACATTTGGGTAAACTGAGGCACGGGGCATTTGGGTAAACTGAGGCAGGGGGATTTGGGTAAACTGAGGCACAGTGCATTTTGGGTAAACTGAGGCACATTTGGGTAAACTGAGTCACGGGACATTTGGGTAAACTGAGGCACAATTTGGGTAAACTGAGGCACGGGGACATTTGGGTAAACTGAGTCACAATGCATTCTGGGTAAACTGAGGCACGGTGCAGGTTGGGTAAACTGAGGCACGGGGACATTCTGGGTAAACTGAGGCACGGGGACATTTGGGTAAACTGAGGCACATTTGGGTAAACTGAGGCACGGGGCATTTGGGTAAACTGAGGCAGGGGGATTTGGGTAAACTGAGGCACGGGGACATTTTGGGTAAACTGAGGCACATTTGGGTAAACTGAGGCACGGGGACATTGGGGTAAACTGAGGCACATTTGGGTAAACTGAGTCATGGCACATTTGGGTAAACTGAGGCACGGGGCATTCTGGGTAAACTGAGGCACATTTGGGTAAACTGAGGCACGGGGACATTTTTGGTAAACTGAGTCACATTTGGGTAAACTGAGTCACGGGGACATTTGGGTAAACTGAGTCACAAGGCATTCTGGGTAAACTGAGGCACGGGGACATTCTGGGTAAACTGAGGCACATTTGGGTAAACTGAGGCACGGGGACATTGGGGTAAACTGAGTCACTGGACATTGGGGTAAACTGAGGCACGGGTGCATTCTGGGTAAACTGAGGCACATTTGGGTAAACTGAGTCATGGCACATTTGGGTAAACTGAGGCCCGGGGACATTGTGGGTAAACTGAGGCACGGGGCATTCTGGGTAAACTGAGTCACGGGGCATTCTGGGTAAACTGAGGCACGGGGACATTGTGGGTAAACTGAGTCACATTTGGGTAAACTGAGGCAGGGTGCATTCTGGGTAAACTGAGGCACATTTGGGTAAACTGAGGCACGGAACATTTGGGTAAACTGAGTCACATTTGGGTAAACTGAGGCACGGGGCATTCTGGGTAAACTGAGGCACGGGGACATTTCGGTAAACTGAGGCACATTTGGGTAAACTGAGGCACGGGGCATTCTGGGTAAACTGAGGCACATTTGGGTAAACTGAGGCACGTTGGGTAAACTGAGGCCCATTGGGGTAAACTGAGGCACGGGGACATTTGGGTAAACTGAGGCACAATTTGGGTAAACTGAGGCACGGGGACATTCTGGGTAAACTGAGGCACCCACCTGAGGCCCCGCCCCGGAAGCAGCGTCGTCCCGACCGGAAGTGGGCGGCGGCGGCTCCGACCAGCGCGACGACCACGACGGAGACGACGGGGGCCACGACGCGGGCCAGCGCGGGGCCTGCCGGGAAGGGGCGGGGCCGGGCGTCACACATCCGGGCCTCCCCGGGGGACACCCACCGGAAGTGCGGGGGCGGGACTCACCGGGGGCGTCGCCGGGGGTCACGGGGTCATCAGCGCCTGGGGGGGGAGGGACATCCGGGTTCTTACATCCGGGTACCTACATCCGGGTCCCAACATCCGGGTTCCCACATCCGGGTTCCTACATCCGGGTTCCTATATCTGGGTCCCCAACATCCGGGTACCTACATCCGGGTACCTACATCCGGGTCCCTACATCCGGGTTCTTACATCCGGGTACCTACATCCGGGTTCTTATATCTGGGTTCCAACATCCGGGTCCCTACATCCGGGTTCCAACATCCGGGTCCCAACATCCGGGTTCCTACATCTGGGGTTCCTACATCCGGGTCCCAATGTCTGGGTCTCTACATCCGGGTCTATACATCCGGGTCTCTGCATCTGGGGTCCCAACATCCGGGTTCCTACATCCGGGTTCCCTACATCCGGGTCCCTACATCCGGGTTCTTATATCTGGGTTCCCAACATCCGGGTTCCTACATCCGGGTCCCAACATCCGGGTTCCTATATCTGGGTTCCCTACATCCGGGTCTCTACATCCGGGTCCCTACATCCGGGTCTCTACATCTGGGGTCCCAACATCCGGGTTCTTATATCTGGGTTCCCAACATCCGGGTTCCTACATCTGGGTTCCCTACATCCGGGTCCCTACATCCGGGTTCCTACATCCGGGTTCCTACATCCGGGTTCCTATATCTGGGTTCCCAACATCCGGGTCCCAAAATCCGGGTTCCTACATCCGGGTTCCCACATCCGGGTTCCTACATCCGGGTTCCTATATCTGGGTCCCCAACATCCGGGTACCTACATCCGGGTACCTACATCCGGGTCCCTACATCCGGGTTCTTACATCCGGGTACCTACATCCGGGTTCTTATATCTGGGTTCCAACATCCGGGTCCCTACATCCGGGTTCCAACATCCGGGTCCCAACATCCGGGTTCCTACATCTGGGGTTCCTACATCCGGGTCCCAATGTCTGGGTCTCTACATCCGGGTCTATACATCCGGGTCTCTGCATCTGGGGTCCCAACATCCGGGTTCCTACATCCGGGTTCCTACATCCGGGTCCCAACATCCGGGTTCCTATATCTGGGTTCCCTACATCCGGGTCTCTACATCCGGGTCCCTACATCCGGGTCTCTACATCTGGGGTCCCAACATCCGGGTTCTTATATCTGGGTCCCCCAACATCCGGGTTCCTACATCTGGGTTCCCTACATCCGGGTCCCTACATCCGGGTTCCTACATCCGGGTTCTTATATCTGGGTTCCCAACATCCGGGTCCCAACATCCGGGTCCCAACATCCGGGTTCCTACATCCGGGTCCCAACATCCGGGTCTCTACATCTGGGGTCCCAACATCCGGGTCCCAACATCCGGGTCTCTACATCTGGGGTCCCAACATCCGGGTCTCTACATCTGGGGTACCTACATCCGGGTCCCAACATCCGGGTCCCTACATCCGGGTTCCTACATCCGGGTTCCTATATCTGGGTTCCCAACATCCGGGTCCCAAAATCCGGGTTCCTACATCCGGGTTCCAACATCCGGGTTCCTACATCCGGGTCTCTACATCTGGGGTCCCTACATCCGGGTTCCAATGTCTGGGTCCCAACATCCGGGTCCCTACATCCGGATCTCTACATCCGGGTTCCCAACATCCGGGTTCCTACATCTGGGGTCCCTACATCCGGGTTCCAACATCCGGGTTCCTACATCCGGGTTCCTACATCCGGGTCCCTACATCCGGGTTCTTATATCTGGGTTCCCAACATCCGGGTCCCAACATCCGGGTTCCTATATCTGGGTCTCTACATCCGGGTCCCTACATCCGGGTCCCAACATCCGGGTTCCCTACATCCGGGTCTCTACATCTGGGTTCCCTACATCCGGGTTCCAATGTCTGGGTCTCTACATCCGGGCCTCCCCCCACGTGCTCACCTCCTGCGCCTGGCTGGGGTCGGGGTCGGGGCGGAGGTCGGGGTCGGGGCGGGGGGTACACGTCTGCAGAGAGAGAGCGAGGGAGGCCGGCCAACCCCTGACCCTTGACCCCCTGACCCTTTTCCCACTCGACCCCTGACCCCCCATGACCCACTCGACCCCTGACCCCCCATGACCCACTCGACCCTTGAACCCCTATGACCCATGACCCACTTGACCCTTGACCCCCCATGACCCATGACCTCAGACCCTCCTGACCCTTGACCCCCTGACCCTTGACCCACTCGACCCTTGACCCCCCATGACCCACTCGACCCTTGACCCCCCATGACCCATGACCTCTGACCCTCCTGACCCTTGACCCCTGGCCCTATTGACCCTTGACCCCGTGACCCCTCAGATCCACCTGACCCTCCCAACCCTCCCTGAATCCTGACCCCTCACCCTCCCTGACCCCTGACTTCCTGACCTCCGACCACCCTGACCCCCTGACCCTTGACCCCCGACCCCCTGACTCCTGACCCCCCTGACCCTTGACCCACTCGACCCCTGACCCCATGACCCATGACCTCTGACCCTCTTGACCCTTGACCCCCTGACCCTTGACCACCCCTGACCCCTTCCCTGATGATCCTTCCCCCTGACCCTTGCTGACCCCCGACCTCCCTGACCCCCCCCCGTGAACCCTGACCCCCCACACCCCGCTCACCTCCATCCTGGCCCGGGGGTCGCGGCCTGGGCGGGTCGGGCAGCTGCGGGTACAGCCCTGCGTGTGTTCAGGGGGGAGCCGTGCCTCAGTTTCCCCACCCTGGGGCGGCCTGGTGTGGGGCGTGGGGGGGGGGGACCCACTCACCCGAGCTGGGCTTCGGGGTGGGATCTGCGGGCGGAGAGAGAGAGAGAGGGGGGTGACCCCTGACCTCCCCCTGACCCCTGACCCCCTGACCCCTGACCTGCCCTGACCTCAACCTCCTGACCCCTGATCCCTCCTGACCCCTGACCTCCCCCTGACCCCTGACCCTTCGTGACCCCTGACCCTCCCTTGACCCCTCCTGACCCCACTGACCCCCCTGACCCCTTCTGACCCCTAACCTCCCCCCTGAACCCTGACCTCCCCCTGACCCCTCCTGAGCCCTGACAACCCTCCTGGCTCCCCCGACCCCTGACCTCCACCCCCTGACCCCTGACCCCAAGGCCTCAGGGGGAGGGGTGAAGGGTCACACGAGTTTCAGGCCCACAGGCCATACGTGAGGCCTAGCGCCCAGGGTGAAGCCACGGGGTCGGGGGACAAAGGTGAAAGGTCAGGACTCACCAGGGTCATCCAGGGCGTCGGCGAGGTCAAAGTCGGCCTGGGCTGAGGGGGGGGAGAGAGAGGACGGGTGCTGGGGACGGACAGACGGACAGAGAGACCAAGAGACAGACAGACAGACGGACAGGCCAAGAGCATGACACATGGACAGACAGACCAGGGATGGACAGATGGACAGACAGGAGAAGCAGGTGGACAGACAGACACACAGAAAAGACAGACAGACAGAGAAGACAGACAGACAGACAGACACAGACAGACAGACAAGACCCACAGATGGACAGACAGACAGACAGATGCAAACAGTGATGGACAGACAGACAGACAAGCCAGGTGGACAGACAGACCAAGACACGCAGACAGACAGAGAGACTGAGAGGCAGACAGACGGACAGACAGACACAGACAGACAAACAGACACAGACAGAGACAGACACAGACAGACACAGACAGACAGACAGACACAGACAGACAGACACAGACAGACACAGACACAGACAGACAGATAGACACAGACAGACAGACACAGACAGACACAGACAGACAGACACAGACAGACAGACACAGACAGACAGACAGACACAGACTCAGACAGACACAGACAGACACAGACAGACACAGACAGACAGACACAGACAGACAGACAGACACAGACTCAGACAGACACAGACAGACACAGACAGACACAGACAGACAGACACAGACAGACAGACACAGACAGACACAGACAGACACAGACAGACAAACAGACACAGACAGAGACAGACAGACAGACAGACACAGACAGACACAGACAGACAGACACAGACAGACACAGACACAGACAGACAGACAGACACAGACAGACAAACAGACACAGACAGAGACAGACAGACAGAGACAGACAGACACAGACAGACACAGACAGACACAGACAGACAGACAGACACAGACAGAGACAGACAGACACAGACAGACACAGACAGACACAGACAGACACAGACAGACACAGACAGACACAGACAGACACAGACAGACAGACAGACAGACACAGACAGACACAGACAGACACAGACACAGACAGACAGACAGATACAGACAGACAGACACAGACAGACAGACACAGACAGACAGACACAGACAGACACAGACAGACAGACAGACAGACACAGACAGACAAACAGACACAGACAGAGACAGACAGACAGAGACAGACACAGACAGACAGACACAGACAGACACAGACAGACAGACACAGACAGACAGACAGACAGACACAGACAGACACAGACAGACAGACAGACACAGACAGACACAGACAGACAGACACAGACAGACACAGACAGACAGACACAGACACACAGGCCCTGGCCTCCACCCACCTGGCCCAACCTGAAAATCCAGCGCCACAACCCCAGCCCCAGGCGCCGAAACCACCAGGAGAGGAGGGGGGGGGACTCGAAACCACCAAGAGAAACTACTAGAAACCAACATGGGGGGACTAGAAACCATCAACCAATGATGGGGGGGACTAGAAACCACTAACATGGGGGGACTAGAAACCACTACAGAGAATGGGGGAACTAGAAACCACCAACCAGGGGAAAAGAACTAGAAATTGGTAACATGGGGAAACTAGAAACTACCAAAGAGGATGAGGAGGACCTAGAAACCCCCAACATGGGGGGACTAGACACCACCAAAGAGGATGGGGGAACTAGAAACAATCATCCAAACATGGGGGAACGAGAAACCACCACATATGGGGGGGACCAGAAACCACCAACCAATCATGGGGGGACTAGAAACCACGAACTCAAAATGGGGGGGACTAGAAACCACCACACATGGGGAGAAAGAACTAGAAACCCCCCCACATGGGGGGACTAGAAACCACCACAGATAGATTGGTGGACCCTAGAAACAACCAATCAAAGATGGGGGGACTAGAAACCACCACACATGGGGGATTAGAAACCACCAACTCCAAATGGGGGGACTAGAAACCACCAAACAGGGGGAAAGAACTAGAAACCCCCAACATGGGGGGACTAGAAACCACCAAAGATAGATTGGGGGCCCCTGGAAACCCCCAAAGATAGGTTGGGGGCCCCTGGAAACCGCCAAAGATAGATTGGGGGACCCTAGAAACCGCCAAAGATAGATTGGGGGACCCTAGAAACCACCAAAGGTAGATTGGGGGACCCTAGAAATCGGAAAGATAGATTGGGGACCCCTTGAAACCCCTAAAGATAGATTGGGGTACCCTAGAAACCGCCAAAGATCGGTTGGGGATCCTTTGAAACCCCCAAAGATAGGTTGGGGACCCCTTGAAACCACCAAAGATCGATTGGGGGACCCTAGAAACCGCCAAAGATAGATTGGGGGACCCTAGAAACCCCCAAAGATAGATTGGGGGACCCTAGAAACCACCAAAGATCGGTTGGGGGCCCCTTGAAACCGCCAAAGATAGATTGGGGGACCCTAGAAACCACCAATCAAACATCGGGGGACTAGAAACCACCAAAGATCGATTGGGGAACCCTAGAAACCACCAAACAGGGGGAAAGAACTAGAAACCCCCAACATGGGGGGACTAGAAACCGCCAAAGATCGATTGGGGCCCCTTGAAACCGCCCCCCGGCTCACCCCGGGCGCCCGGGCCGCAGAGCAGCAGCAGCAGCAGCAGCATCTTCCTCCTCAGGCCCGTGGCTTCGCGCCTGCGCGTAGGCCCCGCGGGACACACCCCGCGCGTAGGTGCGGCTGTGTGGCTTCAGCGCTGCGCGTAGGCCTGGCCGTGTGGCTTCGTCCCCACCCCTAGGCCCCGGGCCCTGTGGGACACACCCCGCGCTCAGGCCCGGGCTTGTGGCTTCGTCCCCGCCCTTAGGCCCCGTGGGACCCACCCCGCGCTCAGGCCCGGGCCTGTGGCTTCCAGCGTGCACGTAGGCCCGAATGTGGAGGCCCAGGCTTCTGGAGGCCCAGATGGTGGAGGCCCGGATGTGGAGGGCGGGGAGAAGGTTCTGGAAGGTGCAGCACCCCCCTCCCCCACAGCTTGACCCCTGACCCCGCCCCCCCGTGAACAAAGGAGGCGGAGGTCAGAGGTCAAGCCACGATGGTGTTTATATAAAAAGCTGGAGGCTGAGGAGGGGAGGCCTGGGATTGGAGGCTGAGGCCTAGGGTGGAGGCTGAGGCCTGAGGCCTGGGATTGGAGGCTGAGGCCTAGAGTGGAGGCTGAGGCCTAGAGTGGAGGCTGAAGCCTGAGGCCTAGAGTGGAGGCTGAGGCCTAGAGTGGAGGCTGAGGCCTAGAGTGGAGGCTGAGGCCTGAGGCCTAGAGTGGAGGCTGAAGCCTAAGGTGGAGGCTGAAGCCTGAGGCCTGGAATTGGAGGCTGAGGCCTAGAGTGGAGGCTGAGGCCTAAAGTGGAGGCTGAAGCCTGAGGCCTGGGATTGGAGGCTGAGGCCTAAAGTGGAGGCTGAAGCCTGAGGCCTGGGATTGGAGGCTGAGGCCTGAGGCCTAAAGTGGAGGCTGAAGCCTGAGGCCTGGAATTGGAGGCCGAGGCCTAGGGTGGAGGCTGAAGCCTGAGGCCTGGGATTGGAGGCTGAGGCCTAAAGTGGAGGCTGAGGCCTGAGGCCTGGAATTAGAGGCTGAAGCCTGAGGCCTAGAGTGGAGTCTGAAGCCTGAGGCCTGGAATTGGAGGCTGAGGCCTAGTGTGGAGGCTGAAGCCTGAGGCCTGGGATTGGAGGCTGAGGCCTAAGGTGGAGGCTGAGGCCTGAGGCCTGGAATTGGAGGCTGAGGCCTGAGGCCTAGTGTGGAGGCTGAAGCCTGAGGCCTGGGATTGGAGGCTGAGGCCTAAGGTGGAGGCTGAGGCCTGAGGCCTGGAATTGGAGGCTGAGGCCTAGTGTGGAGGCTGAAGCCTGAGGCCTGGGATTGGAGGCTGAGGCCTGGGATTGGAGGCTGAGGCCTAGAGTGGAGGCTGAGGCCTGAGGCCTGGAATTGGAGGCTGAGGCCTAAAGTGGAGGCTGAAGCCTGAGGCCTGGGATTGGAGGCTGAGGCCTAGAGTGGAGGCTGAGGCCTGAGGCCTGGGATTGGAGGCTGAGGCCTAAGGTGGAGGCTGAGGCCTGAGGCCTGGAATTGGAGGCTGAGGCCTAGTGTGGAGGCTGAGGCCTGAGGCCTAGAGTGGAGGCTGAGGCCTAGTGTGGAGGCTGAAGCCTGAGGCCTGGAATTAGAGGCTGAAGCCTGAGGCCTAGAGTGGAGTCTGAAGCCTGAGGCCTGGAATTGGAGGCTGAGGCCTGGGATTGGAGGCTGAGGCCTAGTGTGGAGGCTGAAGCCTGAGGCCTGGGATTGGAGGCTGAGGCCTAGAGTGGAGGCTGAGGCCTGAGGCCTGGGATTGGAGGCTGAGGCCTAGAGTGGAGGCTGAAGCCTGAGGCCTAAGGTGGAGTCTGAAGCCTGAGGCCTGGGATTGGAGGCCGAGGCCTAGGGTGGAGGCTGAGGCCTGAGGCCTGGGATTGGAGGTCAGGTCAGGGGTCGCAGGTCAGCACGGGGTCACAGGTCACAGGCCGTGACCCTCAGACGGGGGCGGATGCATCTAGAAAAAGGGAGGGGGGGGGGGGAGGAAGGTCAGGACGGACGGACGGACAGACAGACAGACAGACCTGGAGCCAAGCGGGCGTGAGCGCAGGCCGAGGCGTTAGTGCGGGCGCAGGGCATCATGGGAGCAGCCGAGCAGGGGGGGAGGCCTGGGGGGGGAAGGCCAAGCGCGTGAGGCAGTTTCAAGGCCCCCCAACCCCCAAATGACAGTGTCAAGGCCCCCCGCCACCCCCCAGAAATCAGTTTCCAGGCCCCCCCCATGCAGCCCCAAGTGACAGTTTCAAGGCTCCCCAACCCCAAATCAGTTTCCAGGCCCCCCCCATACAGCCCCAAGTGTGAGTTTCAAGGCTCCCCAACACCCCAAATGAGTTTCAAGGCTCCCCAACCCCTCAAATGACTTTCCAGGCCCCCCACATGCAACCCCAGATGACACTTTCCAGGCCCCCCACCCCACAAATGAGGGTTTCCAGGCCCCCCAGCCCCCCAATGAGCGTTTCCAGGCCCCCCATGCAGCCCCAAGTGTGAGTTTCAAAGCTCCCCAACCCCCCCCAAATGAGTTTCAAGGCTCCCCTCCATCCCCCAGATGAGTTTCAAGGTCCCCCCCACCCGCTGACAGGACAGTTTCAAGGTCCCTCCATCGCCAAATGAGAGTTTCAAGGATCCCCCGTGCAGCCCAAGTGAGAGTTTCAAGGCCCCCAACCCACAAGTGAGTTTCCAGTCTCCCGCATGCCACACCCCCCCCCCCCAGATAATAGTTTCAAGACTCCCCAATGAGTTTCAAATCCCTGAAATGTTTAGAGGCCCCTGAAAGGAGAGTTTCCAGGCCCCCCCCAACCCCCCAATGAGGGTTTCCAGGCCCCCCATGCAACCCCAGGTGACCATCTCCAGGCCCCCACCCCATAAATGAGCGTTTCCAGGCCCCCCCCACCCCACAAATGAGGGTTTCCAGGCCCCCCATCCCCCAAATGAGAGTTTCTAGGCACTCCAATCACTCTAATGAGAGTTTCAAAACCCCCCATGCATCACCCAGATGACAGTTTCCAGGCCCCCCATCCCTCCAATGACCGTTTCCAGGCCCCCATGCAACCCCAGGTGACAGTTTCCAGGCCCCCCAACCCCTCCAATAAGAGTTTCAAGACCCCCATGCAACCCCAGAACAGTTTCCAGGCCCCCCAACCCCTCCAATAAGAGTTTCAAGACCCCCCATGCAACCCCAAGTGAGTTTCCAGGCCCCCCACCCCACAAATGAGGGTTTCCAGGCCCCCCATCCCCCCAAATGAGAGTTTCTAGGCACTCCAATCCCTCTAATGAGAGTTTCAAGACCCCCCATGCATCACCCAGATGACAGTTTCCAGGCCCCCCATCCCTCCAATGACAGTTTCCAGGCCCCCATGCAACCCCAGGTGACAGTTTCCAGGCCCCCCATCCCTCCAATGACGGTTTCCAGGCCCCCCAACCCCTCCAATGAGAGTTTCAAGACCCCCCATGCATCACCCAGATGACAGTTTCCAGGCCCCCCACCCCCTCAGTGACAGTTTCCAGGCCCCCCACCCCCCCAGTGACCGTTTCCAGGCCCCCCACCCCCCCAGTGACCGTTTCCAGGCCCCCCCCCGCGCTGGCGGTTTCCAGGCTCACCGCCCTGCTTGAAGCACAGCCTCTTCTTCTGGTAGGCGACGCAGCTGGAGACGGCGCCGGCCACGGCCACCAGCACGGCGCCCACGACCCCGGGGACCACGCCCTGCGCGGGCCCTGCGGGTCAGGGGTCAGGGGTCACGGGGGTCAGGGGTCAGCGCCCGCCTGCTGCTGCTGCTCCAGGGGGGACCCCAGCCCTGGGCCCCCCCGCGCCCTGCACGCACGGCGTGATGACGTCACGCAGCAGGCCACGCCCCCTGCACGCAGGCGCACACAGGCACGCATGCGCAGAGGGAGCAGCGCGCAGGGAACAGGGAGACAGGCGCGCGCATGCGCACTGACACTCAGGCCCCACCACCCCCCCCCCCCGCGCATGCGCAGTGGCATCATTGGGGGTTTCGCACCTGCGCAGTTCAACAAGGAGGTTTTCCGCGCATGCGCAGTTACACGATGGGGGGGGGGGGAGTTTCTGCGCATGCGCAGTGGGACGGTGGGGTTTTTCCGCGCATGCGCACTGCTATAATTGGGTTTCCGCGCATGCACAGTAGCACTGTGGGATATGTCCCGCGCATGCGCACTCGCAGAAGGGGTTTTTCGCGCATGCGCAGTTGCATGAAGGGTGTTTCGCGCATGCGCAGTGTCACTATTGCATTTTTTCCACGCATGCGCACTAGCATAATGGGTTTTTTCGCGCATGCGCACTACAATAATTAGGTTTTCACGCATGCGCAGTGGCACTATTAGATTTTTCCGTACATGAGCACTTGCACCATGGGTTTTCCGCGCATGCGCACTACAATCATTGGGTTTTGGCGCATGCGCAGTGGCAGTACGGTATATTTTCGCGCATGCGCACTTGCACCCTGGGTTTCTCGCGCGTGCGCAGATGCACAATCCGGTTTCCGCGCATGCGCAGTGGCAACACGGTGTTTTCCCGCGCATGCGCACTAGTAAAATCGAGTTTCTGTGCTGTTTGGGATTTTTCCCCGCGCATGCGCAGTTGCGTGACGGGGTTTTCGCGCATGCGCAGTAGCATAATGGGTTTTTGCGCATGCGCAGTTGCATGATGGGGTTTTCGCGCATGCGCAGTTGCTTGATGGGGGGGGTTTTTTCGCGCATGCGCAGTTGCGTGATGGGGGTTTTCGCGCATGCGCAGTAGCATAATGGGGGTTTTTACGCATGCGCAGTTGCGTGATGGGGGTTTTCGCGCATGCGCAGTAGCATAATGGGGGTTTTTACGCATGCGCAGTTGCGTGATGGGGTTTTCGCGCATGCGCAGTTGCACGATGGGGGGTTTTCACGCATGCGCAGTTGCTTGGTGGGGGTTTTCGCGCATGCGCAGTTGCTTGATGGGGTTTTTGCGCATGCGCAGTTGCGTGATGGAGGGTTTTCGCGCATGCGCAGTTGCTTGATGGGGGTTTTTTTTTTTCGTGCATGCGCACTAGCATAATGGGTTTTTCGCGCATGCGCACTACAATAATTAGGTTTTCACGCATGCGCAGTGGCACTATTAGATTTTTCCGTACATGAGCACTTGCACCATGGGTTTTCCGCGCATGCGCACTACAATCATTGGGTTTTGGCGCATGCGCAGTGGCAGTACGGGATATTTTCGCGCATGCGCACTTGCACCCTGGGTTTCTCGCGCGTGCGCACTACCATCATTGGGTTCCTGCGCATGCGCACTGGCCACATGGTGTTTCCCCCGCGCATGCGCGCTAGTAAAATCGAGTTTCTGTGCTGTTTGGGATTTTTCCCCCGCGCATGCGCAGATGCATAGTCGGGGTTTTCGTGCATGCGCAGTTGCGTGATGGGGGTTTTCGCACATGCGCAGTTGCTTGATGGGGTTTTCACGCATGCGCAGTTGCTTGATGGAGGGTTTTCGGGCATGCGCATTTGCAAGATGGGGGGTTTTCGCGCATGCGCAGTTGCGTGACGGGGTTTTCGCGCATGCGCAGTTGCATGATGGGGTTTTCGCGCATGCGCAGTTGCATAATGGGGGTTTTCACGCATGCGCAGTTGCATGAAGGGGTTTTTGCGCATGCGCAGATGCATAGTCGGGTTCCCGCGCATGCGCAGCGGCCCCACCTTCCTGCTGCGGGTCCCCGGCGCCGCCGTCGCCTCCAGACGCGCCTCGGCCGCCTGCGGAGCCACATCCGGGTCACCCGCGGCCCCACATCCGGGGATTTCCCGCCCCCCCCGCCCCCCCCAGGCGGGTCCCGCAGGGGAAACTGAGGCAGGCCGTACCTGGCGCCAGGTCCTGGTCGGAGAAGCCACCTGCGGGGGGGGGGGGGGGGAGGGGGGGGGTCAGGGGGCGCCGCGGGGCACGCCGGGAAGGGGCGGGGCGGGGGGGGAGGAGGCGGGACTCACCGGAACTTCCGGGCTGCGCGGGACGCGGCTGCGGGGGCGGGTCATCTGCGAGAAAAGAGTACTTAACACCCAGCACCCAGAGAGGAAGTACTTAACACCCAGCACCCAGAGAGGAAGTACTTAACACCCAGCACCCAGAGAGGAGTACTGAGCACCCAGCACCCAGCGGGAGTACTTAACACCCAGCACCCAGAGAGGAGTACTGAGCACCCAGCACCCAGAGAGGAGTACTGAGCACCCAGCACCCAGAGAGGAAGTACTTAACACCCAGCACCCAGAGAGGAGTACTGAGCACCCAGCACTCAAGAGAGGAGTACTAAGCACCCAGCACCCCAGAAAGGAAGTACTTAACACCCAGCACCCCTGAAAGGAGTACTTAACACCCAGCACCCAGAGAGGAAGTACTTAACACCCAGCACCCAGGAAGGAAGTACTTAACACCCAGCACCCAGAAAGGAGTACTGAGCACCCAGCACCCCAGAAAGGAGTACTGAGCACCCAGCACCCAGTACTCAACACCCAGCACCCAGAGAGGAAGTACTTAACACCCAGCACCCCAGAAAGGAAGTACTTAACACCCAGCACCCAGAAAGGAGTACTGAGCACCCAGCACCCCAGAAAGGAGTACTGAGCACCCAGCACCCAGAAAAGAGTACTGAGCACCCAGCACCCAGTACTCAACACCCAGCACCCAGAAAAGACTACTTAACTCCCAGCACCCAGAGTACTTAACACCAAGTACTCGAACAATAATGCCCTCCAAAGGGGAGTACTTAACACCCAGCACCCAGAAAGGAGCACCCAGCACCCGAGAGAGTACTAAGCACCGGGAGTACTGAGCACCCAGTACCCAAGAGGACCAAATTTCCAGCAACGAGGAGTACTTAACACCCAGCACTCAGAGTGGAATTAACTCCCAGTACCCAAGACGACTTAATACCCACCAACAAGGAATACTTAACACCCAGCACCCAGGAACACAGTGCAGGGACAGCGAGTACTAAACACCCCGTACTCACGAGTACTTACCACCCAGGAGCACTTAGCACACAGTACTCAACATCCAGAGATACTTAACACCCAGTACCCAAGAACACATTATCCAGCCACGGGGAGTACTTAACACTCAGCACCCAGGGGACTGGGACCGAGATCTCAGCAGCACCTGGGGGAGGACTCTTCCCTCGGAGGGAGGACTGAGCTCCCCAGCACCCGCCCCAGCGAGCAACCGACGGAGAGACGGACGGCCAGACTCACCGCCGCCCAGGGCGTCCTGGAGATCGAAGTCATCCCCTGGAAACAGAAACACACAGAGAGGGTGTTATAATAGCCAGGCTGGGTGCTGGGGAGCTCAGTCCATCCCAGGGGTGCTGGGTGTTAAGTACTCTCTTGGGTGCTGGGTGTTAAGTACTCTGTCGGGTGCTGGGTGTTAAGTACTCTGTTGGGTGCTGGGTGCTCAATCCTTCCTGGGTACTTGGTGGTGGGGAACTCAGTCCATCCCAGTGGTGCTGGGTGTTAAGTACTGTCTTGGGTGCTGGGTGTTAAGTACTCTCTTGGGTGCTGGGTGTTAAGTACTCCTTTTGGGTGCTGGGTGTTAAGTACTCTCTTGGGTGCTGGGGAGCTCAGTCCTCCCAGGGCCCAACATGTAGATTTCTCACCTCCTCCGCCTCCTCCTCCTCCTCCTCCTCGGCCTTCATCTCCTCCGCCCAGGGCGTCGCTCAGGTCGAAATCATCGCCTGTGGGGAAGGGTTGGGGGCAAACTCATTTCCAGCCTGCCTTCATTCATTCATTCATTCCTTCCTTCCTTCCTGACGCAGACACGCGCGCGCGCGCTCTCACCTGCCCCGCCGCCGCCTGGCTTCTTAGGGGCGGCCGTGGGTTTCTGGAACCTTCCCTCTGGGGGGGGGGGGAAAGAGAGAGAGAGAAACACAAATTAATCACCATCCACCATCCCCATCACCCTCAGGATGCTCAGACCCCAGGAGGCCTGGTTGCTAAGGAAGCTTGTTGCTAGGCAACGAGGATGCTCAGCCCCTCAGGTACCTGGTTGCTAAGGAACCTTGTTGCTAGGCAACCAGGATGCTCTGAACCCAGGAGGCCTGGTTGCTAAGGAACCTCGTTGCTAGGCAACGAGGATGCTCAGACCCCTGGATGTCTGGTTGCTAAGGAACCTCGTTGCTAGGCAACCAGGATGCTCAGACCCCCAGGTACCTGGTTGCTAAGGAATCTTGTTGCTAGGCAACCAGGATGCTCTGAACCCAGGAGGCCTGGTTGCTAAGGAACCTCGTTGCTAGGCAACGAGGATGCTCAGACCCCTGGATGCTCAGAGCCCAGGAGGCCTGGTTGCTAAGGAACCTTGTTGCTAGGCAACCAGGATGCTCAGACCCCAGGAGGCCTGGTTGCTAAGGAACCTCGTTGCTAGGTAACGAGGATGCTCAGAACCCAGGAGGCCTGGTTGCTAAGGAAGCTTGTTGCTAGGCAATGAGGATGCTCAGACCCCAAAGGCCTGGTTGCTAAGGAACCTCGTTGCTAGGCAACCAGGATGCTCAGATCCCCAGGTACCTGGTTGCTAAGGAACCTCGTTGCTAGGCAAAGAGGATGCTCAGACCCCAGGAGGCCTGGTTGCTAAGGAAGCTTGTTGCTAGGCAACCAGGATGCTCAGACCCCAGGAGGCCTGGTTGCTAAGGAACCTCGTTGCTAGGCAACCAGGATGCTCAGACCCCAGAAGGCCTGGTTGCTAGGCAACGAGGATGCTCAGACCCCAGGAGGCCTGGTTGCTAAGGAAGCTTGTTGCTAGGCAACCAGGATGCTCAGACCCCAGGAGGCCTGGTTGCTAAGGAATCTCGTTGCTAGGCGACCAGGATGCTCAGATCCCCAGGTACCTGGTTGCTAAGGAAGCTTGTTGCTAGGCAACCAGGATGCTCAGAACCCAGGAGGCCTGGTTGCTAAGGAAGCTTGTTGCTAGGCAACGAGGATGCTCAGACCCCCAGGTACCTGGTTGCTAAGGAACCTTGTTGCTAGGCAACGAGGATGCTCAGACCCCAGGAGGCATGGTTGCTAGGCAACGAGGATGCTCAGATCCCCAGGTACCTGGTTGCTAAGGAACCTTGTTGCTAGGCAACCAGGATGCTCAGACCCCAGGAGGCCTGGTTGCTAAGGAACCCCGTTGCTAGGCGACCAGGAGGCCGCAGAGCCCCGGATGCTGGGGGTTGGGCAGGCGATGGCTGCGTCTGAGGCCCGCGTGTGGCTAGAGACCCGGATGAGGAGGAGGGGGAGGGGCTGCGGTGGGTGCGGGCACGAAGTATTATGGGATGCCGTCGCTAGGGACTCGGCTCCAGGGGTCACAGGTTGCTGGGGACGGTTATTATGGGATGCTGTTGCTAGGGACCCGGATGAGGATGGGCCTGACCGTCCAGGGAGTGTTATTATGGGATGTTCTGCCTAAGAACCCGGATGTTGATGGGCCTGAGTGTCCTGGGTCTGTTATTATGGGATGTTCTCCCTAGGAACCCGGATGACGATGAACCTGAGTGTCCAGGGAGTGTTATTATGGGATGTCGTTGCTAGGGACCCGGATGAGGACGGGCCTCAGTGTCTAGGGAGTGTTATTATGGGATGTCGTTGATAGGGACCCGGATGTTGATGGGCCTGGGCGTCCAGGGAGTGTTATTATGGGATGTTCTCTCTAGGGACCCAGATGTTGATGGGCATAGGCGTCCAGAGACCCGGATGAGGACGGGCCTGAGTGTCCAGGGACTAGTATTATGGGATGCCGTCGCTAGGGACTCGGCTCCAGGGGTCACAGGTTGCTGGGGACGGTTATTATGGGATGCTGTTGCTATGGACCCGGATGAGGACGAGCCTGGGCGTCCAGGGAGTGTTATTATGGGATGTTCTTGCTAGAAACCCGGATGTTGATGGGCCTAGGCGTCCAGGGAGTGTTATTATGGGATGCCGTTGCTAGGGACCCGGATGAGGACGGACCTGAGTGTCTAGAGAGTGTTATTATGGGATGTTCTCGCTAGGGACCCGGATGAGGACGAGCCCTCCTGTGTGAGGACTGGTATTATGGGATGCCATTGCTAGGGACCCGGATGTTGATGGGCCTAGGCTTCCAGGGACTATTATGGGATGTCGTTGCTAGGGTCCCTGATGTTGACGGGCCTCAGTGTCCAGGGACTGTTATTATGGGATGTTCTCACTCGGGACCCGGATGTTGATCGGCCTGAGTGTCCAGGGAGTCGTATTATGGGATGTTCTTGATAGGGACCCGGATGTTGATGGGCCTGGGCGTACAGGGACTGTTATTATGGGATGTTCTTGTTAGGGACCCGGATGTTGATGGACCTGAGTGTCCAGGGACTAGTATTATGGGATGTTCTCCCTAGGGACCCGGATGAGGACAGGTCTGGGCGTCTAAGGAGTGTTATTATGGGATGTTCTCGCTAGGGACCCGGATGTTGATGGCCATAGGCGTCCAGAGACTCGGATGAGGACGGACCTGAGTGTCCAGGGAGTGTTATTATGGGATGCCATTGCTAGGGACCCGGATGAGGACGGGCCTGAGTGTCTAGGGACTAGTATTATGGGATGTTCTCGCTAGGAACCCGGATGACGATGAACCTGAGTGTCCTGGGACTGTTATTATGGGATGCTGTTGCTAGGGACCCGGATGAGGATGGGCCTGACCGTCCAGTGAGTGTTATTATGGGATGTTCTGCCTAAGAACCCGGATGTTGATGGGCCTGAGTGTCCTGGGTCTGTTATTATGGGATGCTGTTCCTAGGGACCCGGATGTTGATGGGCCTAGGAGTCCAGGGACTAGTATTATGGGATGTTCTCGCTAGAAACCCGGATGAGGACGGGCCTAGGCGTCCAGGGACTGTTATTATGGGATGTTCTTGTTAGGGACCCGGATGAGGACGGGCCTGAGTGTCTAGGGAGTGTTATTATGGGATGTTCTTGCTAGGAACCCGGATGAGGACGGGCCTAGGCGTCCAGGGAGTGTTATTATGGGATGTTCTCCCTAGGGACCCGGATGTTGATGGGCCTAGGCGTCCAGAGACCCGGATGAGGATGGGCCTAGGCGTCCAGGGAGTGTTATTATGGGATGCCGTTGCCAGGGACCCGGATGAGGCATCTAGAGACCCGGATGAGCGAACTCCCGCCCCTTCCGGCGTCAAAAAACGCGTCTACGACACGAATCCCGCCCCTTCCGGTCTCACAGACGCTTTGACAACGTTAGTCCCGCCCCTTCCGGTCTCAGAAACGTCAATAATCGCTTAGTCCCGCCCCTTCCGGCGTCGTAGACGCTTCTGGAGCCTTAGTCCCGCCCCTTCCGGTCTCACAGACGCGTCTGGCGTCTTAGTCCCGCCCCTTCCGGTCTCAGGAACGTCAATAATCGCTTAGTCCCGCCCCTTCCGGCGTCGTAGACGCTTCTGGAGTCTTAATCCCGCCCCTTCCGGTCTCAGAAACGTCAATAACCCCTTAGTCCCGCCCCTTCCGGTGTCAGAAACCCATCAACAGTCTTAGTCCCGCTCCTTCCGGTCTCGGGAACGTCAATCTGACGCTAATCCCGCCTCTTCCGGTCTCGGGAACGTCAATCACACCTTAGTCCCGCCCCTTCCGGTCTCACAGAGGCGTCTGGCGTCTTAGTCCCGCCCCTTCCGGTCTCACAGACGTTTTTACAGCGTTAGTCCCGCCCCTTCCGGTCTCAGAGACGCCTCGGACGCCTTCGTCCCGCCCCTTCCGGTGTAAAAACCGTCCATCTGACGCTAATCCCGCCCCTTCCGGTCTGAAAAACGTCAATAACCCCTTAGTCCCGCCCCTTCCGGTGTCAGAAACCCATCAACCGTCTTAGTCCCGCCCCTTCCGGTCTCACAGACGCATTTACAACGTTAGTCCCGCCCCTTCCGGTCTCAGGAACGTCAATCTGACGCTAATCCCGCCTCTTCCGGTCTCGGGAACGTCAATCACCCCGTAGTCCCGCCTCTTCCGGTCTCAGGAACGTCCATCTGACGCTCATCCCGCCCCTTCCGGCCCGCCCGCGCCTGCGCACTGGCGCCCGCCGCCGCCGCCCTTGCGGCCCCCGCGGTGGAAAAAAAACCCGCGAACATCGCGCGGGAAAAACGCGTCCCGCCGTGACCCCGGCGCGACCCCGACCCCGGCGCGACCCCGCCGTGACCCCGGCCCCGCGCGCGCGCGTCTCACCCCGCGGCAGCAGCAGCAGCAGCAGCAGCGCGAGCGGCGGCGGCATCGTCAGCGCGGCGGGACGTCACTTCCGGCCCCCGGGCCACGCCCACTGGGGCGGGGAGGCGCCCAGGCCACGCCCACTGCGGCGGGGAGGCGCCCAGGCCACGCCCACAGTCGCCAGGCCACGCCCACAACGGGTAGAAGGCGCCCAGGCCACGCCCATAGTCGCCAGGCCACGCCCACAACGGGTAGAAGTCGCCCAGGCCACGCCCACAAGGGCCAGGAGGCGCCCAGGCCACGCCCACAGTCCTCAAGCCACGCCCACAAGGGCCAGGAGGCGCCCAGGCCACGCCCAGACCCACCAGGCCACGCCCACAACGGGTAGAAGGCGCCCAGGCCACGCCCACGGCCGCCAGGCCACGCCCACACCCGCCTGGAAGAGCCCAGGCCACGCCCACAACGGCTAGAAGGCGCCCAGGCCACGGCCACAGTCGTCAAGCCACGCCCACGGCCGCCAGGCCACGCCCACAAGGTCCAGGAGGCGCCCAGGCCACGCCCACAGTCGCCAGGCCACGCCCACAAGGGCCAGGAACAGCGCAGGCCACGCCCACAACGGCTAGAAGGCGCCCAGGCCACGCCCACAGTCGCCCACACACGCCAGGCCACGCCCACAACGGCTAGAAGGCGCCCAGGCCACGCCCACAGTCGCCAGGCCACGCCCACAACGGCTACAAGGTGCCCAGGCCACGCCCACGGCCGCCAGGCCACGCCCACAACGGCTAGAAGGCGCCCAGGCCACGCCCACAGTCGCCAGGCCACGCCCACAAGGGCCTGGAGGCGCCCAGGCCACGCCCACAGTCCTCAAGCCACGCCCACAACGGGTAGAAGGCGCCCAGGCCACGCCCACTATCGCCCAAGCACGCCAGGCCACGCCCACACCCGCCTAAAAGAGCCTAGGCCACGCCCACCGCCGCCCACACACGCCAGGCCACGCCCACAAGGGCCAGGAGGCGCCCAGGCCACGCCCACAGTCGCCCACGCAGACAAGGCCACGCCCACAGTTTCTAGGAAGAGCCCAGGCCACGCCCACGGCCGCCAGGCCACGCCCACAAGGGCCAGGAACAGCCCAGGCCACGCCCACACCCGTCAGGAAGAGCCCAGGCCACGCCCACTCCCGTCAGGCCACGCCCACAGTTGCCCTCGCGCTCTAGGCCACGCCCACAACCGCCAGGCCACGCCCACGCCCGCCAGCAATAGCGCAGGCCACGCCCACACCCGCCAGGCCACGCCCACACCCGCCAGCAATAGCGCAGGCCACGCCCACAGCCGCCTGGCCACGCCCACAATGGCTAGAAGGCGCCCAGGCCACGCCCACAGCCACCAGGCCACGCCCACAAGGGCCAGGAACAGCCCAGGCCACGCCCACGGCCGCCAGGCCACGCCCACAACGGCTAGAAGGCGCCCAGGCCACGCCCACACATGCCAGGCCACGCCCACAACGGCTAGAAGGCGCCCAGGCCACGCCCACAGTCGTCAAGCCACGCCCACAAGGGCCAGGAGGCGCCCAGGCCACGCCCACAGGCGCCCACGCGCTCTAGGCCACGCCCACACCCGCATGGAAAAGCCCAGGCCACGCCCACACGCGCCAGGCCACTCCCACACCCGCCTGGAACAGCCTAGGCCACGCCCACAGTTGCCCGTGCGCTCTAGGCCACGCCCATACCCGTCAGGCCACGCCCACACCCGCCAGCAATAGCGCAGGCCACGCCCACAGCCGCCTGGCCACGCCCACAGCCGCCTGGAAGAGCCCAGGCCACGCCCAGACCCTCCAGGCCACGCCCACCGCCGCCCATGCGCTCTAGGCCACGCCCACCGTCGCGGTGGCCACGCCCACGGCGGTGCAGGCCCCGCCCCCCGGGCCTGGGCTTTGCTGCTGGCTGGGCAAGCCCCGCCCCCCTGACCCCGGGGTCAGCTGCTGCGCGCCCCCTGCGCGCTCCCTGCACCCCAAATCCGTGCCAGGGGCGCCTGCTGCAGCCCCCAGACCTGCCTGGCATGGCACCCCCAATTTGCACGCATGGCACCCCAAATACATCCCTAAATTGCATGCATGGCACCCCAAATCCACCCTACATTTGCATCCATTGCACCCCAATTGCACCCCAAATTCCCATCCATTGCACCCCAAATCCACCCCAATTTGCACGCATTGCACCCCAATTGCACCCCAAATTCCCATCCATTGCACCCTAAATCCACCCCTCATTCCCACCCATTGCACCCCAATTGCACCCCCAATTTTCATCCATTGCACCCCAAATCCACCCTACATTTCCATGCATTGCACCCCAATTGCACCCCAAATTCCATGCATTGCTCTCCAAATCCACCCCCAATTTCCATGCATTGCACCCCAAATACACCCCAAATTTGCACGCATTGCACCCCCAATTTGCACGCATTGCACCCCAAATCCACTTCCAATTTTTATGCATTGCACCCCAAATACATCCCAAATATGCATGCATTGCACCCCAATTGCACCCCAAATTCCCCTGCATTGCACCCCAATTACACCCCCAATTTTCATCCATTGCCCCCCAAATCCACCCCACATTCCCACCCATTGCACCCCAAATCCACCCCAAATTCCCATGCATTGCACCCCAAATACATCCCAAAATTGCACGCATTGCACCCCAATTGCACCCCCAATTCCCACCCATTGCACCCCAAATCCACCCCACATTCGCATCCATTGCACCCCAAATCCACCCCCAATTTGTATGCATTGCACCCCAAATACATCCCAAATTCCCATCCATTGCACCCCAATTGCACCCCAAATTTGCATGCATTGCACCCCAAATACATCCCAAATTTGCATGCATTGCACCCCAATTGCACCCCCAATTCCCATGCATTGCAGGCCTGGTCCCTCCCTCCTTCCCTCCTTCCCTCCTTCCCTCCTTCCTTCCTTCCCGGCCTCCGTCCCCCCCCCCCCTTCTGCGCCTGCGCAGCCTCCCCTCCCCCCCCTGGCTGTGTCTGG